>NC_057803.1:638097463-638102547 GCF_018294505.1 Triticum aestivum
ATATGAATGAAACTTAACACAAATGATGGTAATATAAAGAAATTGTGAATATTATTGCTTACGCACACCAAATTGTCTTTTAGAGTAGCCTCGGATTTTTTTGTAAGTCGCGTTGTAGATGAACTCGCAAACATAGTATCCACAGTAATCATTCCTGTGTTCCTGCCACAAGCACTTTACGAGAAATAGAGGTCAATAAACTGATAATGAAGCATTATAAATGGCATTGATGAAAGTAGCTAGAATCAACGGGATCGAGATGTGCGGAACTAGCTAGCTAGTGCTACTTACTTTCGGGTATGTCCATCGCAGCGCCCCCGACAGTCCAGGAGATTGTGCGGTGAATACTGTCCAAACCCTGCGAGACAAAGAAAATAATTACTTGATATCAAGGAATGAACAAAAAGTTGCTGATATGGTGCGATAATGATCGATTGAACTTACTTCTCGATCATTTTAGTCGTGTCCGCATAGGTCTCGGGTGATTTTTGTCTCGAGTCTAAGATGGTTACTAGTCTCTGCTCAAGCTTAATCTCCAGGAGAATATAGTGGAAGCTGCGCACGCATGCATAACTCATCAATTACATTACTATAACCTCGAGTAATAAGGGAAACCGAATATGCACAAGACAGTAACACTCACTTGAAGTTTTAAGAAAATAGTATTTTATCTTTGTTTTGATTTATTATCAATGATTTGAGCAAGTCGGCCTCGGTTTCTTTGGTATCAAATGTAATAATATATTCATCTATGAGATTTGTGTTAATGAACCCAATATCATAGATTTTTTATTTTCTGCAATCGACGATCTTCAATCTGCATAATATAGTGAGGATAATTATATATACATGCAATGAAAGAGCTGAGCTATATATAGAGAGATTTAATGACAGAAGTAGTACTGACAGACAGTAGCAAGTGACCGTTAATTTATCGAGGGCCTTTTGATTGAACCACTGGAAGAACTCCTCAAACGGAACAGACAACAATTCAATTCCAATGAGGTCGTGCTCCTCTTTTAACTCTCAGCGTTAAAGTATTCTTCCCCAGACTCGCTGCATGTTTTCATGTACCAATCATGGAATCTTCGCATCATCATTGTCAGAGTAGTTCCATCTATGACGAGAGGCTTCCCGCACTGGTATTTGTGTTCGTCCACCTCCATTATATCAAAATTTTCATCGTCGGGTAGGTAATCTCCAAGATTGGTATAACCGGGCACCATCCTCGGATCATTAGCGACAATATCGCTAGACACCTTGAGCGGAGGGCACGATTGGTTCGCTTGTCTGCCGAGCTGGGCAAATTTTTTCCCAGCTCGTCCTTCTGCTAACCTTCGATCACTGATAGTACTTCCCGACCGCTCCGCTTCGATAAATGACTTTCCAATAGTGCGCTCATAGTTAGTTTTCGGCGGAGACAGTGGTGGTTTCTTCAGGGCATCGAGTGTGCGCTTTGCTTTCACCGGATCTACCTTCTCCTCCGGAGGTGGATGTTTCTTTGCTTTCACCACTTCAAAGAAGTCACTCACTTCGGCTTCCACGATCTTCGCGTTTTCCTCCACGGACCTCTCGTATGGTAACTTCTTTAGAGGATTTAGAGATGGACCGAATCTGAATTGCCTCCCGCCTCTGGCTGTACTGCTAGATGCCGGAGTAGACGGAGCGGCTGCGGCTGTCTTCTTTGCTTGCTTGCGAGGCGGAGGAGAACGAGTACAACGCGCTGGAGCAGACGGAGCGGCGGCGGGTCTCTTCCGCCCTTGCTAACGAGGCGGAGAAGGAGGAGGCTGGCTTCTCGGGCGCGCCGGCGTAGGCGAAGAAGGAGGCGGAGTGCCGCCACACGCCAGAGAAGGAGGCAGAGTGCCCTGATCACTCGCCGGAGGAGGAGGTGGAGTGCCCTGACTCGCCGGAGGAGGAGGTGGTGGTGGAGGCGTCCAGTTTGGAAGGTTGATGAGCTCCTTCTGCCATAGGCATGAAGTCTTCAGAGAAGAACCCGGCCGAGTCTCCCCTTCATCGGTAGGGTGGTCAACCTCGAGATCCTCGAATCCCTCCGTTATTTTGTCCACCATCACCCTACCATATCTTCTGGAACTGGACGGCAGTGAAAAGTTGCGTCGGGTTCAGGACGTCGAACAAATCCGACGGCCGCCTTGACTTTGAAGTTCTACCATTGCGTCATAAGGTGGCAATGTTGAGACTCCATAATAGCATCCACGGGGTAGCTAGTAGGAGCCGTGAAGACAGGCTCCAGCTGAAGAAACTCGGTGGAAGCCACGCTGCTTCTCCGCTGAGATGGTAGGGTAGCTTTGGGGGTAGCTTCGGCAGGTCGCTTGCTGCGAACTGCTTCTCGTTCCTCTATTGCTTGTACCCTTGCATGCAGCGCCTGCAGTTGGGCCTGCTTCATTTTCTTCCTCCTCTCCTGGCATTTGTAACCACCTGCGTCCGGAAACCCAGCCTTCCACAAAATGGAGCCTGGCGTGCCTCGTGTCCGTCCAGGGTGCTCAGGATTCCCGAGGGCCATTGTGAGCTCGTCATTCTCTCTGTCTGGAACGAACGTCCCTTCCTGCGCTGCGGCAATATAGTACTTAAGCTTCATGACGGGTATTCATAGTTGCTCTTTCGTCCAAATGCACTTCCCTGTTACAGGGTCCAAGCTTCCGCCAACCCCGAAGAACCAAGTCTGGCAATAGTATGGCCAGTTCAATGTCTCTGGTTCAACCCCTTTATCAAGAAGGTCATTCTCAGCCTTGGTCCGCAATGGCCAGGCTTTGAGGTAGCCACCTGACCCCGTGCGATGGTGATGCTCCTTCTTCGCAACATTTATCTTGTTTCTCGCTGACATCTGCTTACTCTTCTCCGATGTCTTGTGGGCCACAAATGCGGGCCAGTGATCTCTTATCTTCTCATACTGGCCGGTGAATTCTGGTGTCTCTTCTTTGTCGACAAATGTTGTTTTCAGCTCATTCTCCCACCTCCTGAATAGTTCTGTCATTTTCTTAAGATCATGAGACTTGATCAATTTCTCTTTAACTGGCTTCTCTGAATCCTCCTCTGGCGGTAGGATGAAATTTTCCTTCAGTGCGGTCCAAAGAGCATCTTTCTGCATATCGTTGACATAAAAGACGTCAGGGTCTTCCTTCTTAGGCTTCAACCATTGGTGGATGCTGATCGGGATCTTGTCCCTAACAAGAACCCCGCACTGAGCAGCAAATGCTTCCTTTGTCTGGATGGGTTCAATCAGTTGGCCATCGCGCGCGATTGCTGTGATCGTGAACCTTTCATCCGGGCGCAACTTTTTCTTTGGGCCTGGTTTTTTACCGAAGTTGTGCTCGATCCGGAGGGCTAGAAAAAATAAGAAAGATGAGATTTAATATGTGTACATACCAAAATAATGAATGCATTAATTAGCTAGTCAGCACGGGCTTAATTAATATATATACCTGGCCGGACTCTGTTCGGTCACCGAGCCGTCATCACGGTCTCCTTCTTGCACCGGCATTCGGTCACTGGAGCCATCATAATCATGTCTTTCCTCCTCCATTGTTCGATCATCGTAGCCTGCTTCTTCACCCTGTCCATCCAGAAGATCATTATCGCTAAGATACAACAAGACATCACCTCCTGCTAAGATTATGTACGCCAACACCTCTTCTGCTTCCTCGTCTCGTCCGTGCTCCATTGTTTCTGCAAATATTACAACATGGCAATTATTATAAAAACATGACATTATGTGGATATATTAGTGGCAAACATAGACCTAGCTACCTAATCACAACAAGGAATCATATTAGTGGCCTCGACGCTTCTCTAGGGTTTGGGTGGCCTCAGCAACGCTTCAAGGTTTCGGGGTGGCCTCAACAACAACGCTCTTTTAACTTGGTAAATTTGGGTGGCCTCGGCAATGCTTCAAGGGTTCATATGCAAAAGCCATGGATATCTTCAATACTTTGACACTAGCTAGGCAACCTCTCGACCCCTCGGCCCCTCGATGACCCTCGAACCCTTGACCCTCGAACCCTCGATCCTCGACCCTCGGCCCCTCGGCCCCTCGACGACCCTCGAACCCTCGACCCTCGACCCCTCGACCCTCGAACCCTCGGCGACCCTCGACCCTCTACCCTAGCTAGTTCCCGACCCTTGCCCCCTCGAACCCTCGTCGACCCCCTCCCCCCTCATGTCGAAGTTATCGGGGAGGGGATATATCGACCCCCCCCTCATGTTGAACTTATCGAGGAGGGGGTATATCGACAACGACATACCCGATAAAAAAACAAGAAGACGAAGAAGAAAAAAAAGAGGAGAAGAAGAAAGGGATAGAGGAGAAGATCGAAAAAAAGAAGAAAAAAAAGAGGAGAAGAATAAAGGAATATAGGAGAAGAAGAAAAAATAGAATATTTCTATTTTTTCTTCTTCTCATATATTCCTTTCTTCTTCTCCTCTTCTTTTTCTTATTTTTTCTCTTCTTATTTATTTCTCCTCTTCTTCCTCTCCTCTTCTTCTCCTTCTTCCTCTTCTTATTTTACTTTTTCCTCTCCTTCCTTTTCTTCTTCTTCCTTCTTAATATCACTTAGCACTTTTGCAACAATAGGGGGGTGCTCCCGTGGTCTAAAATCGGTCTATGCACAATAGAAAATTCTGAAGAAAAAAATACATCTATGATCCCTCATACATGCATACATACAAAAAATACATCTAAAAAATACATATATGATCCCTCATACATACATACATACAAAAAACATCTGGAAACAACATATAAGAACATCTAAAAAATACATATATGATCCCTCACACATACATACCTACATCTAAATTTCTTTTATGAACAAATAAAAACATCTGAATATATGCTATTTTTTAGATGTTCTTATATGCTGTTTTCAGATGTTTTTATTTGTTCATAAAAGAAATTTAGATGTAGGTGTGTATATATATATATAACAAAAAAATAAAGGAAAGCTAGGGGCCGGCCGGGTAGAGGGGCATGGCGGTGTCGGCGCTGGCGGGGCAGGGCAGGGGCACAGGTGCACGAGGCAGGGCAGAGGTGCGGGAGCGAGGCAGGGCAGGGGCGCGAGGCAGGTGCT
>NC_057803.1:638102960-638120453 GCF_018294505.1 Triticum aestivum
ATGGCGATGGCGACGAGGAGCGACCTGGCGGCGTCGGGGGAGAATGGGAGCAGTTTGGCAAATTTTTCTAAGTGTTGGCTTATATAGCCACACCTTTGGTCCCAGTTTCTAGCACCAACCGGGACTAATACCCCCTTTTGGTCCCGGTTCGTGCCACCAACCGGGAACAAAGGTCTCTTTTCGACAGCCCAAAGGGCGGGAAACAGAGACCTTTGGTCCCGGTTGGTGGCATGAACCGGGACCAAAGGGGGTATTCGTACCGGTTCATTCCACCAACCGGGACCAAAGGGTGGCACACCGATGGTGTGGTGGGAGTTTAGTCCCATCTCGCCAGCTGAGAGAGCTCAGCACCTGTTTATAAGCTGCGTTGCGGCTCAGGTGTTGAGCTCCTCTCTAATATGCACGCAGTACTTGCCTACCCTTGTCACTACCATGTTGGGCCTATTGGGCCTGCATCCTGGCCCATGTACAGATGGGTTTTTAGTCGTATGCAGGCCGTGTGGCCCAGTAGGCGGCATTTTTTATTTTTTTTCCAGTATTTTTTTGTTTTTTGAATTATTTATTTTCTTTTGATTTTTGCTTTATTCTTTTATTCTTTTTTGCTTTTAGGTTAGAATAATTATAAACTTTCTGTTAGTGCCATTAGTTTCCAAATTTGCATAGTTTAAATTTGAATTCTTTGAAATTTGTGTGAATCACTAGTTTGTGAATAACTTCACTATAAAAATATATTTTGAGTGATTCTTTTTCCTGCTATTTAATATTACTGTGTTTTATAATTATATTCAAAAACAGATTTTGTTATTTTAGTTTCTATCAAAAAATATCTTTATGAAAAATATTTTTTGCTTCTAATGTTTCCAACAAAAACTTCTTTATGATAATTCTTTCTGCTTTTCATGTTTTGATAATTCTTTCATGCTTTTAGTTGCATACATTTTATATAATTTTAGTTTAAAAAATACTAGAGGTTTATAAAAGCTTTTTAGTTGATTCCTTTTTCTATTAGAGTTTTATAAAAACTTTTTAGTTGATTGTTTTTGATATTGAAGAATATTATAGTTTAGCTTTAGTTGATCATAACATAATATTTTAATTGATTATTTTAATTTCATTATTTTTGCTATTAGTTCATTCTTTTTGCACTAAATGACCCTGAAATTGAAAAACACTACAAATGAACACTGAAAAGGTTGAAAGTTGGCATGGTATCATCATTTCACACACATAACATGTGCTAAAAAGTTGAGAGGGTTACGGGAAAAACTAGATGCACTGCGTGCATTATATATAATTATTTGTGTCAAAAACCATTACAGATTCACATGGATAGATAAGTGACCAAATTAATAGTAGTTCATCATCACATTAAAAACAAAGTACATACATAGTTCTCATTGAACAACATATAGCTCTCCAAAGCATCCAGTTAAACCTTGCATTGAAACTATGTAAAATCTTTCAATGCAACAACAAATGCGATCATAATCACAACCAAGGTAATAATTGATCCAACGGCATAATGATACCAAGCCTCGGTATGAATGGCATATTTTCTAATCTTTCTAATTTTCAACCGCATTGCATCCATCTTGATCTTGTGATCATCGACGACATCCGCAACATGCAACTCCAATATCATCTTCTCCTCCTCAATTTTTTATTTTTTCCTTCAAGTAATTGTTTTCTTCTTCAACTAAATTTAACCTCTCGACAGTAGGGTCGGTTGGAATTTCCGGTTCAACTACCTCCTACATAAATAAAATCTATGTCACATTGGTGGGCATAATTGTCATAAACAATAAGTGAACCGAATAGTTATAAAAAGATAATATATACCACATCCGAATCATAGACAAGACGAGGGCTGACGGGGGCGGACACCAAAACCATTGCATTATATAATAACAAGCAACAATAAAAGTAAGAAAATTAGACAAGTATCTATCTAAAGTAAGAATTCTTTTCTTTCAGAAAGAAGATAAGAACAAGAGGCTCACCACGGTGGTGCGGGCGACGAGATCGGCGCGGGCGATCGACGGCAGTGAAGACGGGGACGGGATGTGACAGACCGCTAAAACTATGCAAATCTCAGGGAAAATGGAGCTTGGAGGTCGAGCTTCGAGAGGAGAAAGCTTAACTAGTGTGGTTCAGGCATTTCATCGAATACCTCATGTGCATAGGAGGTGAGCTAGAGCACCCAAATGCCCTTCCCTCGTCGGCCAGAAAAAACAGAGCGATGTGGAGTGCTCTGCTGCGGCGATGGGGTATATATAGGCAACTCATTTGTCCCGGTTCGTGGTTGGAACCGGGTCTAAAGCTCCCCCTTCTGTCCCGGTTCGAGCCACGAACCGGGACCAATATTTGTGGGCCAGGAGCGAGGCCCATTGGTCCTGATTCGTGCCAGGAACTGGGACAAATGGGTCCAGACGAACCGGGACCAATGCCCACAAGGCCCCGGCCGGCCCGCTGGGCTCACAAACCTCCCATGGGTCCCGGTTCGTGGCTGAACCGGGACTAATGGGCTGGCCAGGCCCGAACCAAAATCATGTTTTCTACTAGTGGATTTAGGCCATTAGGTATGATCCCTAGCACATCTCATCATGTGGAGCTGCCAAATGCTAGGGGCGCCGTGCTCCGCTGAAAGAGCTAATTTTATGTTAACTGGTTGATAAAAGTACAATATCTTATTTTGAGATTGAAGTACCTCATTTTAGGTACGACATGTTGTTGTTGACATGTTTCGTTGCTACTGCGTATTGGTATTATCTATGTTGGTTTATTTCAAATGGGAAGGATATTGCATTAGTTTTACAGAACTTTAAGTGATGATGCAAGTTTTCTTCTGTAGCAGCACCATATTTAAATCATTATTGTGGATGATGGAAGCCCTGATGGCACTCACTATTGCTATATAATTATTCAGTTATAGTCACACATTGTACAAATTTTGTTTTAATGTATATTGAACAAAGAATTATTTTCGTACTCATGTTACCATGCAATTTCATACTTACTCATCCAAAAAGGACTTAATATTAAAACCTCCCTATGATTCCATGGGACAGTTCAGTGAACATCGAAACAAGAAAATGCGTATCATGTGAATTACATTTTCCTTGATGGCTTAATATTTCAATCAACTCAATATGGAGCCCTCCAATACAGACATACAAAAAACACGTAGAATGTTTCTCTTTTACAAGGAAAAACTTCATTGAACTTCCGACCACTCCGTTAAGATGATGCGCCATTTTTTGACAAACGACAAATTACCTTAGCCTTTTATTTTTACAGGAAATACCTTATGATACTTCCAACCTTTGCATTAAGATGATGGACGCAGTCAGCACATAACTTATTGTTATAACAACAATATAGGCCGAGGGCTAATGTTTATCCCTGTGAAATAGAAAATTAAGTAAAAGTAATGTGTAGTCCAAATGTCATGCTGCACTGTAGGTACTAGTGCCTTCTAGAGAAGTGTGGGGCCTGCTAGGCAACCTCTTGTCGTCCTGCGCATGCGATTTCGAATGTAATGCAGTGATTCTCAATTTCACAGCTCCACGTGAAATACTTTTGTGATAATATTTAGCAAAAGAAATCCTGTTTTTGTTGTTAAATAGTGATAAATGTGATGGAAATAGTTAGCTAAAGAACTTCACGAACTACTACCCCCTCCGAGGATACATGCATGCAATTTCACCATTATTATAAATTTACTTTTGGCAACACTGATATATGAAATTAATATTAGTAAATACATCATTTTAGTTGAAAACGACATGTTTCGATCTAGGGATCACAATGATATCGAAAACACTTCAACATCTACCGAGAGAGTGTGATATAGCCCCATGCAGGTAGAGATGCATCTTTTACTAGATTAACAGTTTTTGCACATTTATCTAATGGATAAAGTCATGTCGCTAGTCTAATAGAAACCTAATTTCTGCATGGCATGGCCGAGGCTCAAGTATTATCATGTTTCAAAGTCTATTTGGCAAGAAGAGAGAGAGAGAGAGAGAGAGAGAGAGAGAGAGAGAGAGAGAGAGAGTGGCAGAATAGTAAAACCAAACGAATGACAAGTTACATAGTGTGGATATTTATATTGCCCAAAATTTTAGAGTTTTGTTAGTGATGTCTTCTGATGGTTCACATATATACACTAGCAATATTGAGCCCGCGTTGATTTACCTACAGAACCATTGTTTAGAAGCACTATATCGAACTTTCATGTCTATGACCCTATAGATTAAAATGCAAAAAAGTTATAATAAGTGGAAGCTTCCATAATTTACATAAGCGGTAACTTAGGCCTACAGGATGTATCAGACGTTTCTCACTTGTACCTAGTGGGATTTATAAGGTTGAAAAGGAAAGGCTCCTTACTCTTATTCATGTCTTAGATGTAAAAGCCAAGTCCACAATCCTTGATTCCTCGGAAATTCATGCTAATGTAGACGCGGAGAAGATATTGAAAGAACTCATGCGAGAAGAGGAATTGAAGTGGGCATTGTGGGCTAAGGTTCGCAAAGTTGTCCAAGGGGACGCCAACACTCAATTCTTTCATATGATCGCCAACGGCAAGCATAGAAAGATAAGAATCTTTCAGCTTGAGCAAGAAGAGGGGACGATCTTAGGACAGGAGAACCTAAAATTATACATTACCAACTACTACAAGCAGCTTTTTGGGCCTCTGGAGGATAATTTCGTGTCCCTGGATAAGTCTCGGATTGAGGATGTTCCTCAACTTGCTGCGGATGAGAACGATATTTTGACTGCCCCGTTTTTGAAGAAAGAGGTGTTTGAAGCTATTTCTCAAATGAAGAATAATAAAACTCCGGGGCCGGATGGATTTCCAGCGGAGTTTTATAAAAAAAATGTTGGCATATTATTAAAGGGGATTTCTTACCGATGTTCCATGATTTATTCTCTCGACAGCTTCAGTTGTTTCATCTGAATTTTGGAACTATTACTTTGCTACCTAAGAAAACAGAGGCCGTGAGAATTGAGCAGTTTAGGTCGACCTGTATTCTTAATGTAAGTTTCAAAATTTTCAACAAGGTTGGGACAAATAGACTCACACATATTGCGCACTTTGTGGTGCATCCATCCCAAAATGCTTTCATGCCGGACAGTAACATCCTAGAAGGGGTTGTGGTCCTTCATGAAACGCTCCATGAAATTCACACGAAAAAACTAGATGGGGTTGTTTTCAAAGCGGATTTCGAAAAAGCGTACGACAAAGTCGAATGGCCATTTTTTCAACAGGCTTTGTGTATGAAAGGATTTGATCAAGCCTGGAGACAACAGGTAGAATCTTTCACGCAAAAAGGGAGTGTTGGAATTAAAGTGAATGGTGATATAGGTTACTATTTCCAAACACATAAGGGCCTGAGACAAGGAGATCCGATGTCACCTATTCTGTTCAACATTGTAGTCGACATGTTGACAATTCTAATAGGAAGGGCTAAGGATGTTGGTCAAGTAGGTAGTCGGGTACCTCATCTAGTTGATGGAGGTGTTTATGTCCTATAGTACGCCAATGATACTATCATTTTTATGGAGCATGACTTGGCAAAAGAGAGAAACATGAAGCTGGTGTTATGCTTATTTGAACAATTGATCAGACTAAAGATTAATTTCCACAAGAGTGAATTGTTCTGTTTGGAAGAGCCAATGAGGAACAAGAGGCATATAAGCAATTGTTCGAATGTGAATTGGGGGCTTTACTTTTTACATATTTGGGTATACCACTTCACCATCGTAAGCTAACAAACAGAGAATGGAAGTGCATTGATGATCGTTTTGAGAAGAAACTGGGTTGCTGGAAGGGCAAATTGATATCATATGGAGGCCGTTTTATTCTTATTAATTTGGTTCTCACGAGAATGCCCATGTTTCTTTTTGTCTTTTTTCGAGGTACCAGTTGGAGTTCAGAAAAGACTTGATTTCTATCGGTCCCACTTCTTCTGGCAAAGTGATGATGTGAAGAGGAAGTATAGACTCACTAAATGGGACATTATTTGTCGACCGAAGGACCAAGGAGGTCTAGGTATCGAAAATCTTGAGGTGAAGAATAAATGTCTTCTCAGCAAATGGATGTTTAAGCTATCTGGTGAGACCGGGGCTACATGGGCACAGATTCTGCATAATAAGTACCTTCATTCCAAAACTTTATCCCAGGTGACAGTGAGGCCGATGGACTCGCCTTTCTGGAAAGTACTGATGAGAGTTAAATCAGTCTTCTTTAATCGAACAAAGTTTGTGATTGGTAATGGTACTTCTACGAGATTCTAGGAGGATAATTGGTTAGGGGACACTCCCCTCGCGCTTCAATATCCTTCTCTATGTAGCATTGTTCAACGGAGAGATGAAACCGTTGAGACAGTATGTCAGTCCACGCCTCTCAATATTCACTTCAGGAGAGCGCTAGCCGGAAATCGTTGGGAAGTTTGGCTCCATCTTGTGAGAAGATTGATGGATGTTCATCTTACTCAACGACCCGATCAGTTGTGTTGGAAACTAACTAGGAATGGAGAGTTTACGGTCAAATCCATGTATTTGGATGTTATTAACTCTAGCTCTATTCCTACTTCGAAACATGTTTGGCATGTCAAAGTACCCTTGAGAGTTAAAGTGTTTATGTGGTTTGTGCACAAACAAGTCATTTTAACTAAGGATAACTTGACAAAACGCAACTGGAATGGATCCACTAGATGTAGCTTTTGTGATCGGGATGAATCCATCAAACACCTCTTTCTTGATTGCCCTTTGGTAAAAATTCTTTGGCAGTCAGTTCACATAGCCTTTAATATTACTCCTCCGAATAATATCAACACGTTATTTGGGACGTGGCTTGATGGGATTGAGCCCCAAACAGCGAGACACATTCGTGTAGGAGTACGCGCTTTATTATGGGCTATCTGGAATTGCAGAAATGATTTGGTCTTTAATAGAACAACAAATGCTCATTTTTTGCAGGTTATCTTCCGAGCCACTGTGTTGATCCGTATGTGGTCGCTACTCACTCTGACGGAGGCCAGGGAGCGTTTGGTTACTGGATCTATCCGATGGGAGATGGTAGCACGGGCTATTTTCAACCGGTTTGGATGGCGGTCATGTAATAAGATAGACAATTAGTTTTCCTATCTTTCTTTTGCCAGCCTGCTCTGGCTTTCTTTTTGTTATTTTCCTCTTTGGGAGCATATTTTCTTCTTATTGTTTGCGACTTTAAGACCTATGTCGAACATTTTTGCTTAGTAATAAAGGTGGTCGTATGCATCGTTCTGATACATAGGCCTGGGAATCCCCTTTTCAAAAAAGAAAAAAATGTGACATCTGTGTTGCTTCTTCAAAACGTCAGACGAGTAGACCACCATCCTTTTATCTCATCATCCTATTGCCCTCCACCAATCACCATTCCACCCTAGAAAAAAAAGGTCACACTATTGCTTCCTCGAAATGGCATAAGAGTGTGGAGTAGAAGACAGCCAGAGTAGGAGCAACGGTAAGTAGAGTAAGAAGAGTCAATAGCTGAAGTTGCAAACTAAACATGTCGTAGTTTCGGTGGTCCATTGTTTAACAAACAATGCATGAATAAGATTGGATCACCAATTATACAAAGCATTTAACATGATGTGATACGTGTACTGGTGGACATAACTGACGAAAAAGGGTTTCCCCTGCTTTATATTATAAAGCAACCACCATCGCAATACATCAGTGCATACAACAAAAAGGAAACAAAGGGAAAAAAGGGTAAAGATACATGATGCTATAGAACGACTAACAGGATTAAAATGCACCAAGAAAAGGCTTGAGCATTGAAGCCCTCGTTGAGCTCCACACCTTGCCATTGATAAGGTGAAGGCAAGAACACTACTCGCCACCGAAGGACGACCACACTGTCACCTTCCATGAACCACCACTGCAAAGCCTCCATCCACCTCCGCCACCAAAGAGGGCCCATTGCCCTCTCGTCCTGGACCATAGGATGCCATGCCGTCGGTAGGCAGAACTGCTCACCCCTGAGCACGCATGGCCGGACTAGACGGTGGCTGGGAAGGACGACACAATGGCGACCCCACCAAGCAGAGAAATCCCTCTACCAACACATCATCTACTGCAAAGAGCGTGGTACCTACTACAAGCCATAGAATGAGGACTCCACTGAAGATTATTGACGACCCACTTGCTCAGTAGCTCACACCACCACCTCCATCGACCCAAGGCGGCGTCTTCAAGAAGAAAAGGACGTTGGAGCGTCATTGCCTCCCAATCCAGGAGATTTTGGGCTTTCACCCGGGGCACGGAAGTGGAGGGCGAGGGAAAAAATCACGACGTCGCCTTCAAGAAGGGTAGCAATGCCCGGAGCATTGCCGGCATCATGGCCGCCGACACTGGCCAGGAGCTTCCCCGATCCAGAGCCCACGCCCACATCAGCCCACCTAGCAGCGGGCTAGCAGGGCAAGGTGTACCTAGAGCAGAGGAGGATGTCGTCTTTAGCTCGATGCACGGGGCCCGCGGGGCAACCCCATCCTCGATCCCCACGTTCGCCGCCACCTTGCTACCCGAGCAACCAAGGAGGCGCCCGGAGCATCCGCACCAGCCACCTGCCACCAGAAGAGAGGCGCGCTCACCGAAAGAGGTTACCGCGTCAGATCCGCGTCCACCACGCGTGGCCCACCCCCCGCCCTCACATGCCTGCGGAGAGGGGAGGAGCCCCCAGGCGGCATGCGAACCACCACATCCGCCAGATCCACCACCACGCCGCCCCACAACCGCCGAGGAGGGAAAACAGAGTATTTGCAATACACTAGTTGATCATAAATGTTTTAGAAAAAGATGAAATGTTTAGCAAATGATTGCTTGCCCAGATATGTGAAGATAAAAAAAGTTTTGGCTTACAACAGTCACCAAGCATTGCTTGCCCAGATATTACCAGAAATCCAGAAAATATCTCAGAATTAACTATGACGCATATGATATTTAGTTACTATGAAATGATTTACTTCCAACCAGCAAGAGTAGAATAAAACTTTTGAAATTGAGGAACAACATAGTACTTTAACCGCCAATCGTTTTATAGCAGCTGAAGCAACATGTGGGTGACAGTTACAAATCTCTCGAGTCGAACCCACCGCATAGGTGCCTTGTTCTACCGAGAGATGAACAAAGGAGCGCGCGGCAACCCCTACATCAGTTCTTTGTACCGCCTAGAAGGGCAGGAGGTAAAAAACAAAACCAATAAAAGATCAGACGAGACGGAATTGGTAACATGAACGCCTTTTCATGTTTCTCAGATGATCGCTAACTTAACAAGACAACGTTCAGTTTTCATCCCAATAATAAATTTCCTTGCGTTACAACCATTTTGTTTTCAAAATCCTCACTCTGCACCATGCACCATAGAGTTTCCCTTCGTGCTATCTTGAGATCCAGGTGCATATAGCAAAGAGTCAATCACCATGTCTTCGCCTCTTCGGCAGCCACATGCCGGCGAAAAGAACCCACCTAAAGTAGTATTCCCTTCTTCCACGTGCCAAACCCGCCAAAACCCATCGTAGCAGCAACATCAGGGTCAATGTTCTCCTGTCCACTCTGGCTAGCTTGCGCTTTCTGAAACCATTTTATATCTGGTCATTATGAATTCTACTGAGGACGAGGCGTCGACCCGTTGGCTGGGCAGCTGAGGTAGCTGCCAGCCCACCTGAGTTCGAGCCCCCGGCTTTGACGATAATAATCTGATGGACAATTCAGTCTTCAGTAAGCAGTTGGGATATACTCCTCGTTGTTTCCTAGGTATATATAAGAACACAATCAACGGAAGTATCTCCATATATGATACACATGTATATATACACCAGTTTTCACTGCTTTATGGATGACGGGTCCACCAAGTATTTGTTTCTTTAAATTGTTTTCGGTGAATTAGATTTTGCGTCAGGTAAGATTGATCAATGTCCTTTGTTTGAAGAAACAAGTTATAAAAGTAATTCACCAGCACATATGTTCTTTCGGTGGATAGGATTTGACGCACTGAATGCACTTGTTGCCCTGCTAGTGTGCTCCGGCCTCATATAAAGTAGTAGTCCTACAAGAGAACCACAAAGTGTGCTCTCACTCGCCTACTTCGAGTTGTGAGTGAGTAAAGTATGCGCACACCACCGCACTCACTCACAAGATATCTCTCGATAGAAGATCCCCCGTTTAGTATTTGGCATGAGATGGATCAACATAGGTATGTGAGGCATCGGGAGTTCTTCATATGCTGATCAAGAATATCATCCTCGTGCATGAACCATATATTGCAAGGTTCGCAGAATCCACCTTTGTGCAAATAAGGAAGCTAGTGCCTTATTTATGCCATGTACCCATAGATGAGCTTGGAGCCAGGGGGGTGGGCTATTTCATACAAAAGAGAAAACGTCACAAAAAGTGGCCTGGTTATTTCATCGGCAAAGTTTGTGTAACAACTTATTTTTTTTTAATTTTCATGAACACACTAGAGTTAAATGTAACCATCTTAAAATTTCTTTGGTGTGGCCAAACACCATTGAAAATAAATGCGTTCCTACTTGTCCAAGTTCAGCCACCACGATCACAATTTTTGTGAAAGGAACAGCCAACTGAAGCTTTAAATCTTAAACATTGATCAAAATGTAAAAGAAATAGCGGCAAAGAATGTTGCAGCTGGGAGCAAACACTCTGCCAAAGCCCACGTCTGAGGCTTTTGGACATGATGATTGACGAATCGCTGAAAGAGACTGGTGCAGAAGCAATTACCGTTGAGCTTTGGATGTTGTTTAAACTGTTTGACAATCATGTGGCGGTTCACTAGCGCCACGCGAGCTTAGCTCAGCGACGCCTGCCGGCGGCGGCGAACTGGAGGGCTGGAGAAGAGGGGGCGGGTTCCGGCTGCTAGGGTTGAGCCCCCAGGTCGCTGCGGGGGGCGACACGGGAGAGGGAGAGGGATAGTAACGCATATTAGTGTTAGTGGACGTACCTAGGCGAAATGAAGACATCAACAAAGACGCGAGGTGAAATGTGGAAGATCGACAATACGTTCACTGAACTGGTTGATCAAGTGCGCGCGGCGCGGTGACCGGCACTCCGGCAGCTGTGCGGGCAGGACGCCAAGGCCACCGCCGCCACGAAGACTTTCCGGGCCAACATCCTCCGTTGACGTCCTGCCATGCAGGCCGTACAGATCGATTAATCGATGGCGGCAGATGCGGTGTGCTACGCTGGTCTCAACCGAGCGCCCCGAGGACGCGCGGAGCAGAGCACACACGTATATCTTATGTACGAGTGATCTTGTTGGCTCCGAGCCGCTGCTCAAGCCTTTTGTGCATGTGAAGAAGAGTAGGAGCAGGATGAGGCGAGAATTTTTGTTGTTGTAATTTGTTGCTGCCTAGGATAGTCGGGGTGGGGAAGAGATCGGGGCGTGACCGCGTGAGAGGGAGTGGGGATGTAAACTATAGGATTGATGCTCTGGAGGAGGAAGATGGGCAGCATGCGACTTGTGAGGTTTTCGACACAAAAAAAGGTCAGTACATCGTATAGCACAACATTTCCATCGAAAACAAAGATCCAGACGACCAGGGACATCCTGCAAGGTAGTCCCCACTGACCACGATTCAGTGACTTCAAACCAGAGTCCCCCCTGCCCTCGGATGACGTTGGAACGACAACGGAGACATGCTCATCGGTGTCGCTTCTCGTGAACCATCGAGCAAACACGCTGTCTGCCTTTCCTACCCTCCTCTTCTCTTGATCCTCATCAGGACAAACCAATCTGTGGCAACCACCATCCCATCCTTGCCAGCCAAGAAAAGATCACGTCACAACTTTCTATAGATGGCATGAGACCGGGGCTTTCTGACTGAATGGAGCAGGATGGCGTGGCACTTGGAGGAAGGAGAACCGCCGATCCAGCACAATAATAAGGAAATTATGGAGTGCGGCAGTGTGATAGAGTGCATCATGTAATCTGTTGGCTGGATGGATAATTCCCGGTGCATCTCACAACCACGCTATCAAATTCAGATCCAGACATTTGGATACAATACAACAAATAATGCACAAAGACGATTGGATAAGGAAACATGCTATTCTTCGGCTGCTTAGGAAAGCCTACCTTTCTCTTTATAAAGGACTTGAGTCGTAGCATTGGCATCACTGGCGGAGGAGCCCAGTGGGCAAGGTGTGGCAGCCGCCACACCTTGATTTGACACCAATTTATATATATTTATATATATATATATATATATATATATATATATAGAGAGAGAGAGAGAGAGAGAGAGTGTGTGTTACTATTCATCATCCAGGGTGCAGAATAAGTTATTCTTCACCCGAGATAATCTTATGATCATTTCATAATTAAATTACGTTTAGAATTCAAATAGTTACATTCCTATTGATTCACTATGTAAAATTTGACATAAAAAATAAAAATATAGGTCATAAGACAAGAAGATTTGTAGTTTATGTGTATTTTAGACTATGTTTTTACGTTTGTAATTTTACGTAACATAAAATATTTTTTACGGCGATTATATATTTTCTTACGGTCTCTTTTTACGTCGGAAATAAGACAAAACTTACGGAACGTAAAATTACGGTGCATTGATGGTAAAATAGAGGGGGGGTAAAGAATAACTATTCCTCAACCAGGGTGATGAATAGCGCGACCCTATATATATAAGCATATACTTTTCTTCATGTAAATATCTAAACATATACTGCTTGTTAGTTTTAGACCACGCTAGATCGATTCACCCAAACAAAGCTAGATGAAACATATAAGTTACTCCCTCCATTCCACAATGTAGTGCTTCCTCTATCCCCGTGCTTCAACTTTGACCGTAAATTTAACTATCAAGACCGATTGCGGCGGGATCAAAAATTATATTAGTGAATTTGTATTCGAAAGATGTTTTCAATTATATAATTTTTTCTCCCGCCGCAGTTGGTCTCATTGGTTATATTTATGGTCAAAGTTGGACCTCGGGAAGCACGGGCGCCCTATATTTTGGAATGGAGGGAGTACATTGGAAGCACACAAGCAGGCAGCTTGATTGGTGTGCTGCCCAACACATACCCATCTTATTACGTAGATGTACGGGAACCAGCTCGCTTCCGCTGCACAACGATCAGATCGATTCTCTCCACGGCTTGCTCCTGATGGAACTTGTGACTAGGCGATCCAAAAACAGAACGGATAAAATTTTGTTGATGCGTGCAACTTGTATTTTTTTGACTACCAACACGACGCGACCCAATGTTAGGCTTAAGCGCATCTTCAAGTGAAGATGTATATGCAAAAATAAATATCTCTGAGGCCAAAAACACCTCCCCAACAGATGGTGTTGATGCAAAAAAAAAATGTATATTCACCTTTCGAAAATGTAAACTACAACACCTCACGGTGCAAATTTGCTTCTCCACCTCTAGGAGATGTAAAACTGACGGCAGCACGCCAACCGTCTTCATTTCACTTCCGTCAGTCCGCCCATCGGTGGTTGTTGCCCTGAAACGCGCCGCCGTCGCCCGTCGGCCCATATCCGACCCCGCCACCGGCCGCGCAGCTGTAGCCGCCGCCGACCCGCCGATTTGAGTCCGCTACGCTGATGACTGCCTGCCTCTGCTGCTGGCGATTTGTGCCCGAAAACGCCGCCGCCGTCGCCCGTTCGTCCATCCCTAACTCCGTCGCGACCTAGCCGTGCCACTGCATGCGTCTTATAGATATCAATAAAAGCTTTAGTGCAGTGTGAATTGACTATTATGTTTTTGCATTAAATTTTTTAGGAGGCATCAATTTTGTTTAGTTGACAGTTTGCCACATCTTAATTTTTTTTCATCCTCCGCCTCTGATTGGCATGGTATTATGTATATATCCTCGAGTAGATGAATAGCTAAGAATCCCTTAATTATGAGCTTGGTATTCTGGTAGTCCAAGGCGCTTTAAACAAACATTGAATTTTCTAAATCTTTTCCTTGAGGCTGGTCACAATGGGGAGGAACTTAGGAGTAACATCACACACTCCAATACAACTTTGCTTATGTGTCACATATTTAATGAAGAGAGAGGTGCTTGTGGTAACTAGCTAAGTTACCGAAACATCACACACTCCAAGAAACAATGAGTCTATAACCTAATAAATACATTGTTGCATGACACTACATAGATGTTCCTACCCACTGTGGAGATAGTAACATAGTCTAGGGAAGTGTGTAAGTTACTAGACTATGTTCTTGCCCATTGTGACCAGCCTGAGAAGGAAAACCTTTTTGAAGTTGGGACCTCTGCATCAAGATGGCACACCTATCCAACACATAACTTATTATTATGTTACAAAGTTCATGGAAATAAAGCCGGCCAGCTAATGTTTCATCCTTGAGTGATGCTGGTAGATTCAACATTTTCTCGTCCAATTGGCACGTTGCATTGTACAAACTAGTGCCTTGCTTAAGCCGTGTGAGACTGAGACCTGCCTACTAGACAACCTCATCTGCATGGATCTTCAAATAGACACAATTTCACATGAAACAAGTATCGCAATAATACTTACCAAAAGCAAATACCCCTAGTTTTTCTTCAGTAAAAACATTACAACAATCTTGGGCAAATAAACAATTTACTAGTCCTCCTTCTGAGGGAACATGCTTGTGATAATTTCTATTTCAAAGGTTAGAAAATATTAAGTATCACCGTGACTATAGAATTTTTTTTCCAACATTGATAAATGAGATTGGTGTCACTAGATAAAATTATTTTTATTTGAAGCGACATGTTTCGGGTATCGTGTCGATTCTACAAGTAATTACACTTCCAATTAAAGAGTTTTATATAACCCCCATATAGGTAGAGGCACATAATTTAGTATATTACCATTTCTCCAAGATATACTCTAAGCACCTCTTTCACACTTTTCCGAAGCAATAATCTCATGTCACTGATCTAAAAAAATATTGTGCATCATATGGTTAAGGTTAAGGAATTGTCCGGTTCTTAGCTTTAGAAGTTCCTTTGGGCAGGAGAGAGAGAGAGAGAGTAGAATAGTAAAACCAAAGGAACATGGAGAATGGCGATAGAGCGGACGAGCTCGCCCGCTCCCGCTATGCAGCTCGCCCGCTCCCGCTATGCGTGCCAATGGGACAGTGACGCGTTTGTACGTGTAATGAATGCGACCGTAGAGAGTAGAACAGATGCGCAACGCCCAGCAGTAGTATACGGTGACGGAGCCGTCTGATCCGACGCGCATTGATGGTACACCAGCCATATGTTCCGTTGGTGAAAACAAAGACACTAACCAAGATAAATATTAGCCATGTCTTCCCTGCTAAATGCCTGAATTGGAATCCATCGTTTGTAACTAGTACTCCCTCCGTTCGGAATTACTTGTCACAGAAATGGATGTATCTAGATGTATTTTAGTTCTAGATATATCCATATCCGAGACAAGTAATTCCGAACAGAGGGAGTAGAACTCATCAGGAAATATGGCGGTGATCACAAAAATAAAGCAACGGGGCTACAAAACAAAACAAAAATTCCTTCATGTGAGATACATAAAAAAACGCTGGAAATTCAGAGTTCGACATTCGAAAAAGTGGAAGAATTCAGGGGGAAAATTCCATAAAAGATACAAAAACATTACAAATATAGTTCATGAAAAAAGAAGATAAATGAATCTGTGCACATTTATATATGTAACAACAAACAGAAAAAATCGACCGTTGCTATTTTCAGCTTTGTGCGAGTGGTATTTGACGGGATTTACCCTTAACCATATCAGTGAGAGGTGGCGTGAACTGGAAGCTAAAAACATTCTAGTTAGCTCATCAAACATGCATGCCTGTATGTCCCAGGGAAAAAAGTTTTTTGCTTTTGTTTGCATAAAGCACCGGCGACTAATATAGTTGTGCTTAGTTCTTCAGACATGCATGTGTGCCTCTGAGAAAACAAAATTCGGAGGAAATCTTCAAAATTTGATCTCACCAGTCTACCCCCTTACTGCAAAATTCAGAAAACTCATTCTAGACGTTCCCCACCTCACCCCAACCACAGCACAAGAAACAACTTTGATTCACGTGTGGCCAGACATACAGATTTTGTAGAATCAACACCTTACAAGGATCAAGGTTTTTGATCTATGTTCAGGAAAAAAACAACAGGTTTGGCGAACAGTATTCAAATCCATTGGTCTTCATACATAATATACGTCCGGTCTAGCAAGTCAGCTAGAAGATCTTTTTTTGCGGGTGAAGTCAGTTAGAAGATCCCCATAAGCCCGGATTGACAATCAGATTTTTGTACGCCTAGCTATATTCAGAAGTTTCAGACATATCAGAGGTTTCAGACATATGTGACACAATTGTTCATGCAGAATTTTCAGTCACACTAAAATCAGTTGTGTTCAGTACATATTGGCATGTTCAAGTTTATTTGCTTCAGCTGTCGCGCTTTCAATCTTCACTTTCAATCTTTACCTGCTGCCAACAGATCGATGCTATGTGTTACATCATATTAGAAACGCTCGCCGGTGTTCTGCCCGCGACGGGCTACATAGGTGACTACGTTCCTTCTGCAATCCGGACAAGCCACGATTGGCAGGATGACCGGATCAACACCTTGGTTCGTGTTTGCCATCATAAGGGTTCCTAGCTTCGATTTGGGGTTGATTGAGATGGAGTGTGCGCTTAGGGTTTCTTGGATTTGGGGATCGATTGGAGAAGATTGAGTCGCCGTGAGGGCGATGGGCTGAGTTAAATGGAGCTGGTAGGCCGACCCAGCCGTCTTCACCATACAACGTCGTTTTCTTTCGTCCGCTATACGCATTAAATGTAGCCACATACATGCCCTAGAATACGGCCTATGCCTCGTATCCCAAAACGAGCCGACGCTCCAGGATACCGTGACCAGGCGAGCTCGTCCACGCCTGTGGATTTTCGAAGGAACATGATGTTACATAATGTGGATGCTTATAGTTCTCAACACGACAACACTTGTAATTTTTCCTAACTATGTTTTTTGATGGTTCAGATAAATAAACTAGCAATTTCGGAAGAACACACAATGAGTATGTAAAGATTTATAGAGAGAGTGTCTTGAGGTTCTTAAAAGATACAGATCAAGGTATTGTCCAGTAAAACTACATTTTGGGAACACTATATTACACTAGTAGAAAACAGGGCTTTCGTTCGGGCCAGGTAAGCCCTTTAGTCCCGGTTCAGTCACGAACCGGGACTAATGTGAGCATTGGTCCCGGTTCGTGCGGCTAAATGCATTAGTCCCGATTCAAATGAGCCCTTTAGTCCCGGTTTAAGACACGAACCGGGACTAAAGGGTGCAATGCCCTTTAGTCCCGTTCGTATCTCAAACCGGGACTAAAGATTAGACCTTTGGTCCCGGTTTAAGATACGAACCGGGACTAAAGGGTGCAATGCCCTTTAGTCCCGGTTCTTGTCTCAAACTGAGAC
>NC_057803.1:638120790-638123191 GCF_018294505.1 Triticum aestivum
AAAAGCAAAAGAAAATGATAAAAACTTCAACAAATAAAATCCTTCGAGATGTAGTTATATTACTACATATACTAGTAGGAAAATTAAAAAACATAAATTTGGACATGTTTTGCAAATTTTTAGAATTCTCAAATTCTAAAAGGAAAAAAAGTTATGCTCAAATTTCAGTTTTTTTTTGAATTTTGGTTAAATCAAGTCAAACTACTTATTCAAGAAGTATTAGTGTTACTAAATAATTATTTCAATTTTTTTGCATTTTGGTTAAATCTGGTCAAACTATGGTCAAACTACTTATTTAAGAAATATTAGTGTTACTAAATAATTATTGTTTTTTAGAATGATAGTTTCAAACTCAAACAGTGAAACGTGTGAGTTCATGCTCAAGCTAAACTCCTGAGGGTTAATAGGATTGACATCTTACTATTGTCAGGAAAACAACAAGTGTAGACTTGGAAACGAGGGGGATTAGAACCCGGAAGTTAAGCGTGCTCAGGCTGTAGTGAGAGGATGGGTGACCGGCCGGGAAGTTAGATGATTTGGAATGATGAGGGCTGATTAGAAATTAGAGGTTAAATTGAGCAGTGATGAGGGGTGATTAGAGATTAAATTGGGAAATAATTTAGAAATTTGAAAATCGAAAAAACATAAAAAATTTAAAAAAATCAAAAAAATACCTTTAGTCCCGGTTGGTAACACCAACCGGGACTAAAGGTGGAGCTCCAGACAGCAGCCACGTGGACGGCCTTTAGTCCCGGTTCGTGTAAGAACCGGAACTAAAGGGGGAGGCTTTAGTAACGACAAAACCCGGAGTAAAGGCCCTCTAAAACCGGAACAAATAACCCTTTTTCTACTAGTGTTATTATTGATAACCACGACCATATAATTTAAAATGCCGCTTGTGAAAAAGTTCTAATGATTTGAGGCTTCCATATTTCACATGAGTTGTGACTCACCCCTATTAGATTTATAACTCATTCCACACTTATGTACCATGATGTCATCTGTGTTGCTTGTGATGAAACGTCAAGCAAAAGAACTGCCTCCTTTTGCTGCACGCATGCCCCGCTTGTCAGCGTAACACTCCTCTCTCTCTTTCTCTAGAACCATTTCCTCTTCTCGTCATTTTATCAAGTAGTCGTTGTGCAGTACATCGGAGGGTGGTAACGAGATGCACGGAAACGAGATGCACGGAAGTAGATGGTGCTGAGCCAGCTATGTCCTGGCTGCATGCTGCATGTAAAGGCGCCAGAGAGACCTTGCCGTCGCACCGCAGCAGCTTCGGAGCCGGATCCCCCGACGTACGGCCCCCTGCCGTTGGGCCGCTGACGGGTGGGTCCGGGCCCACACGTCAGTGTGTGGGCCGTACGTCAGACGAGCCGCGTCCCGCAGCTTCACCTGCGCCGGGAAGACCTTGCACTCGTCGTGGCCATTCCTGTTCGGGGTTGAGCCACGTGTCGGCGTCGGGGACGAGCTCTACGCTGTCGGTGGCTGGTCCGAGGGGCCGAGTGTCGGCACCGTCAAGAGCCACAAGGGGGCGTTTAGCCCTCTAACTGGCGCGTGGCGGAAGGCCGCCCCTCGGCTGGGGGGCAAGGCGGGACGACACCGCCGGTAGACGGCAGGCGGGGTATGGAGCAGGCGGCGGTGTCGCTTTCTTGCTGTCACAAGAGGAGAGGGAGTGGAAGAAGGCCTGGGGCGCGGCGGCGTGGCGGCCTAGCATGCGGAGCGGCTCTTGATGACTTGCCATCAGCCCACCACCAACGGAGAGGGAGCGAAAGAAGGCCTGGGCCGCGGAGGCCTGGCGTGTGGAGCGGCTCTTGACGGCTTGCCGCCACTAACGGAGAAGGGAGCCAAAGAAGCACTGGGCCGCGACTGCTCCCCCTTGCGGCGCACCTGCTGCCTGCAGGCGCCGCTACTGGGGATGACGCGGGTGAAGACGACCCTGATCTTGGCGAGGCGGTTAACCCAGCGCGGGATGTGGGCACGGGCAACGAGGCAACTGTGGCCTCTGCGTCTACCTGGGAAACAGCGGCAGCGGCGTTTGCTTCGGCCATGGGCAGGACCGGCGGCGGCTCAACTGGTGAACGAGATTTGCGATGGATGGTGAAGATAGGACGAACCGGTTCTTTTTGTTTCTTTTCTTTCGATGGGAAGTGGACCCCACATTACAACACATGATGATAATCGTTATCAAACAACATCGTTACATGTTATATGTTAAGTGGTGCCACATCAGCTTGACGGGTGGGCCCCATTTGTCATAAACGTGCGCAATCGAGTCAAATCCGCTGATCAGTAGTTTTTGCAAAACCATTACTCAAGAAGTGGTAATTTCTTCAAAGAAAATGTATTGTAGTGTTTTTCGCAAACCTACAATTTACTCCGTTGCATTGAGAGACTAGTT
>NC_057803.1:638123562-638133536 GCF_018294505.1 Triticum aestivum
GATTTCCAAAACAATACAATTCAACATGAAACAAATATCACAACAATACTTAGCAAAAGAAATGCCCTTCTTGTTGTTCCTCAATAAAAACTTTCACGGCAGTATTTAGCAAAGGAAAATTATGAACTAGCCCTCCCTCCGAGGGAAAATGCATGTAATTTTAGGACTGGAAATGTCCAAAAAGGTATGTTTCACCATCACTATAGAATTTGTTTTGCCATTGATAAATGAAATTGATATTGCTGGATCATTTAATTTTATCTGAAGCGACATGTTTTGATGTAAGGTCTACATCGTCATCCAAAAGTACTTTTGGTTATGATTAGACAGTATAATATAACCCCATAGGCGTAGACACAAATAATTTAGTAGATTAATGTTGCACTGAGATGCATTCTAAGCTCTTCGTTTGCACTTTTCCTTATCAATCGTGGCAATGTCGCCGATCTAGAAGAAATATAATTTGCGCATCACATGACAAAGAGATGGTTATTGTCCTGTTGTTGGGTCTCGGATTGTCCTCGACCATGCGGATGGCACGGCAGTTAGATCTGTCAGGTGGCTGCAACTTTGGCATCGTCCGTAGTCGCACGGATGTGAACGTTTAGATCTGGACTGATTGGAGGTGGTAATCCAGTTTCGGTTGGCCCGGTGGGGGTGGTTACATAATGTTCTGCAACGTCCTTCCGCAACTCCACGATGACGCTAGTCATCGAAAGGTGTTTGGGATGGTCCACGGTGTTGAGCGGCAGTGCGGGCAGGACGCCATGGCTGCTACCGCCGCGCCCACTTTGCGGGCCGACGTCTAATACGTCTCCGTCGTATCTATTTTTCAAACACTTTTGCCCTTATTTTGGACTCTAACTTGCACGATTTGAATGGAACTAATCCGGACTGATGTTGTTTTCAGTAGAATTATCATGGTGTTATTTATGTGCAGAAACAAACGTTCTCGGAATGACCAGATACTTTACGGAAAAACTTTTTGGAAAATATAAAAAATACCTGCAAAAGATGAATGCCAGGGGGCTCACCACCTGTCCACGAGGGTGGGGGCGCGCCTGCCCTCCTAGGGGGCGCCCCCTACCTCGTGGGCCCCCTGGAGCTCATCCAACTCCAACTCCAACTCTATATATTGTGTTTCGGGGAGAGAAAAATCAGGTAGAAGAATTCATCACGCTTTACGATACGGAGCCGCCGCCAAGCCCTAAAACCTCTCGGGAGGGCTGATCTGGAGTCCGTTCGGGGCTCCAGAGAGGGAAATCCGTCGCCATCGTCATCATCAACCATTCTCCATCACCAATTTCATGATGCTCACCGCCGTACGTGAGTAATTCCATCGTAGGCTTACTGGACGGTGATGGGTTGGATGGGATCTATCATGTAATCGAGTTAGTTTTGTTAGGGTTTGATCCCTAGTATCCACTATGTTCTGAGATTGATGTTGCTATGCTTAATGCTTGTCACTAGGGCCCGAGTGCCATGATTTCAGATCTGAACCTATTATGTTTTCATCAATATATGAGAGTTCTTGATCCTATCTTGCAAGTCTATAGTCACCTATTATGTGTTATGATCCGTTAACCCCGAAATGACAATAATCGGGATACTTACCAGTGATGACCGTAGTTTGAGGAGTTCATGTATTCACTATGTGTTAATGCTTTGTTCCGGTACTATATTAAAAGGAGGCCTTAATATCCCTTAGTTTCCGTAAGGACCCCGCTGCCATGAGAGGGTAGGACAAAAAATGTCATGCAAGTTCTTTTCCATAAGCACGTATGACTATATTCGGAATACATGCCTACCTTACATTGATGAACTGGAGCTAGTTCTGTGTCACCCTAGGTTATGACTGTTACATGATAAACCGCATCTGGCATAATTCTCTATCACCGATCCATTGCCTACGAGCTTTCCATATATTGTTCTTCGCTTATTTATTTTTCCGTTGCTATTGCTATCATCACTACAAAATACCAAAAACATTACTTTGCTACTAAACACTTTGCTGCAGATATTAAGTTTCCAGGTGTGGTTGAATTGACAACTCAGCTGCCAATACTTGAGAGTATTCTTTGACTCCCCTTGTGTCGAATCAGTAAATTTGGGTTGAAAACTTTACCCTCGAAAATTGTTGCGATCCCCTATACTTGTGGGTTATCAAGACTATTTTCTGGCGCCGTTGCCGGGGAGCATAGCTCTATTCTTTGAGTCACTTGGGATTTATATCTTCTTATCGTTATATAGAACTTGAAAGATCCAAGAACCAAGATTTATCCCTCAACTACGAGGGGAGGTAAGGAACTGCCATTTAGCTCTGCACTTGATTCACCTTCTGTTTTGAGTAAGCTTGCGACACCTAGACCTGCTTCTGCTATTCGTTCTGATATGTCGCATGTTATTGATGATGCTACTTCTGCTATACATGATACTTATGATGAAACTACTTCTATGCTTGATACTACTGTGCCACTTGGCGAATTTCTTGATGAAATACTTGCTAGGGCTAGAGAGATTGAAAATATTGAATTTGATAATACTGATGAAATTGATGATGAAGAGTTGCCTGTTATTCCTGAGGGTTATGTTTTTTGATAAAGAAGCTTCTTTAGTTATTTTAGCTTGCAAAGATAGATACGAACTTAAGAGGTTATTAGCTAAATGGAATAAGCAATCTCTAAATGCTAGAATGAAACCTGACCATGCTTTTGCTACTTCACCTATCTGTGTTACCGAAAAGGATTATGAATTCTCTGTTGTTCCTGATATAATTACTTTGGTTGAATCCGATCCTTTTCATGGCTATGAATCTGAAACTGTTGTGGCACATCTTACTAAATTAAATGATATAGCCACCCCGTTCACTACTGATGAGAGAACTCGTTACTTTTATATGCTTAAAATATTTCCGTTCTCATTAAAGGGTGATGCTAAGATATGGTTTAATTCTCTTGATCCTGGTTGTGTGCGTAGTCCCAGGATATGATTTATTACTTCTCTGCTAAATATTTCTCTGCTCATAAGAAACAAGCTGCTTTAAGGGATATATATAATTTTGTGCAAATTCAAGAAGAGAGTCGCCCACAAGCTTGGGGGAGGCTTCTCCAATTACTTAATGCTTTGCCTGATCATCCTCTTAAGAAAAATGAAATACTTGATATCTTTTATAATGGACTAACCGATGCTTCCAGAGATTACCTGGATAGTTGTGCTAGTTCTGTTTTCAGGGAAAGAACACCGGATGAAGCTGAAATTCTATTGAATAATATGTTGACAAATGAAAATAATTGGACACCTCCGGAGCCAATTCCTAAGCCTATTCCTAAACCAACTCCGAAGAAGAGGGGTATTCTATTTCTCAGTCCTGAAGATATGCAAGAGGCAAAGAAATCTATGAAAGAAAACGGTATTAAAGCTGAAGATGTTAAGAATTTACCTCCTATTGAAGAAATACATGGTCTTAACTTACCGCCTGTTGAAGAAACATATGATATTAATCCCTTACCTATTGAAGAGATTCATGGTCTTGACAACCCGACACAGGTAGTAAAGGTAAATTCTCTCTATAGATATGATAAAGCTGAAATCCCATTTACTAAGTTTGCTAGCCCATGCTTAGATGAGTTTGATAAATTTATGGTTAAGCAAGAAGATTTTAATGCTTATTTTGGTAGACAATTGAAATACAATTCAAATATGCTTGAACACTTGGGTGATTATATGGCTAGTGTCAAAGGTGAACTTAAACTTATTAGTAAACATGCTTTTATGGTTACCACTCAAGTAGAACAAGTACTTAATGCTCAAAATGATTTTCCCAATGAATTGAATAGTAAGAATAATGATAATGATGTTAGAGTTATGACTAGAGGTGGTAGAATGACTCAGGAACCTTTGTATCCTGAAGGCCACCCTAAGAGAATTGAGCAAGATTCTCAGAGAAATAATATAGATGCACCTAGTCCTTCTAAAAAGAAGAAAAAGAAAAATGATAGGACTTTGCATGCTTCTAGTGATCCTGTTATTGAAACACCTGAGAATCCAAATGATATTTCTATTTCTGGTGCTGAAACACAATCTGGTAATGAACCTGAACCTAGTAATAATGTTAATGATAATGTTCATGATGATGCTCAACCTAGTAATGATAACGATATAGAAATTGAACCTGCTGTTGATCTTGATAACCCACAATCAAAGAATCAATGTTATGATAAGAAAGACTTTGTTGCTAGGAAACACGGTAAAGAAAGAGAATCATGGGTTCAGAAACCCATGCCTTTTCCTCCCAAACCATCCAAGAAAAAGGATGATGAGGATTTTGAGCGCTTTGCTGAAATGATTAGACCTATCTTTTTGCGTATACGATTAACTGATATGCTCAAAATGAATCCTTATGCTAAGTATATGAAAGATATTGTTACAAATAAGAGAAAGATACCGGAAGCTGAAATTTCCACCATGCTTGCTAATTATACTTTTAAGGGTGGAATACTAAAGAAACTCGAAGATCCAGGAGTACCCACTATACCATGCTCCATTAAAAGAAACTATGTTAAAACTGTTTTATGTGATCTTAGAGCCGGTGTTAGTGTTATGCCTCTCTCTTTATATTGTAGACTTGATTTGAATAAGTTGACACCTACTGAAATATCTTTGCAAATGGTTGATAAATCAACTGCTATACCTGTCGGTATTTGTGAGGATGTGCCTGTTGTAGTTGCAAACGTTACTATTTTAACGGACTTTGTTATTCTTGATATTCCCGAGGACGATAGTATGTCTATTATTCTTGGAAGACCCTTTTTGAATACTGCAGGGGCTGTTATTGATTGCACTAAAGGCAATGTCACTTTTCATGTTAATGGTAATGAGCATACGGTACACTTTCCGAGGAAACAACCTCAAGTTCATAGTATCAACTCCATTGGAAAAATTCCATCGATTATATTTGGAGGTTTTGAATTTCCTCTTCCTACTGTGAAGAAGAAATATGATATTCTTATTATTGGGGATGTGCATATCCCCATTGAGGTAACATAGTGTTATTCGAAATTTCTTTGGTTCCATGTTATTCGAATGAGTTCGTTAACAAGACTTGATCAACCTTGTTAGTGGATTCCTTTTGATGATCATGAGATGGATGAAAATAGAAGGCACAACCTGCTATACCCTCCTTTTACTTTCTGTTATTTATATTAAATAAAATAAAAATAGTATTTTTCTGTCTGTTATCTGATTATCCATGTAATATAAAAATACCTCGAAAATAAAAGTTCTCCAAATGCCCTGAAATTTAAATATGATTTTTTCTGGAATATTTGAGAATATTTGGCATTGAGAACACAACAATGGGGTCAACCACCTGCCCACGAGGGTGGAGGGCGCGCCCTACCCCCCTGGGCACGCCCCCTGCCTCATGGGCCCACGGTGGCCCTCCTCCACTTATCCTTTCACCCACACATTCCTTCTTCCTCCCCCAAACACGAATATCCAGCTCAAACCCGAGTCCAAGCTCATTTTGCTGCCATTTTCGATCTCCTTGCTCAAAGCACCTCTCACAAAACTGCTTGGGGAGATTGTTCCTTGGTATGTGACTCCTCCATTGGTCCAATTAGTTTTTGTTCTAGTGCTTTATTCATTGCAAATTTGTGCTGCCTAGGTGACCATGTTCTTAAGCTTGCATGTCAAATTTATATGGTCAAAAATAGTTTTGATGCATGATATAGGCCCTAGGCACTTGTATGAGTAGTTGCTATCAATATTATTGAGTTTGATTTACTTTTATTTTGAAGTTACTAAAAATTTCAGAATTTTTCAGAAAAATGATGAAGAGACTTTTGACGGGCTCATCGAGGCGAAGCTCGAAGGAAAAGGCACCGAAGCCTAAGTATAATCTGCCTCGCACCACGGAGGTTCGGTCGTGTGAATGGTCTTCCGATGATTTCTTGAGGGCGGTCGGGATTTATGAAGATTTTTATGAATTGGCTAAGAATGCAGGCCTCACCGCTTTCCTCCATGACCAACGCGGTCAGTATCTCTTACTCACAAATATCTTTGTGCAAAACTTTCATTTCCATTCTAGGAGCTCACCACCTACGGTGGAGTTTCATTTATACGATGAGCATAAGGAGATGTCACTTTATGATCTTTGTCGGGTTTGTTTAGTCCCTTTCGAGGGCAATACAGAGGAACCACATCGTGAGGATGTGGATGGGTTTATCGACACTATCACTGTAGGGGAAACAAGGAATGTTTCCGATGCACGAATCACTAGCGTACATTTTCCTGTTTTACGCTATTTTGCATTATTTGCTAGTCGTTGTTTAATTGGTCGCGGAAACTGTGGAAACCTTAGTGTCCCTGATATTATTATTTTGCTCCACGGTTTATATGGTGATAACTCTGTTAGTATGTGTGGCATTATTGCTAAACGGTTAAGTCTGAACCGTACCAAGGGCCCCATCTTTGGAGGCATCTATCCTTCACGCCTAGCTGCACATTTTAACATACCTATTAGGCATCATGAGAAGGAAGAAGAAGTGTTGCCTCGTGTTTATTTAGATTATAAAAGTATGGTGGCACATGATTTTATTGTTAAGAATAGGGAAGGAGAGCTTAAATACAAATTGTTCTTTGATAAACATCATCCTGAGACTATTACCCTGCCTGCTCATTCTTTGTTTTATTTATCTGCAGGCCAATACCTTGTTCCGTTAAAGGCTATTCACGCCTACTGGAACCCTGCACCAGCTATGGAGCCAGAGCCAGAACCACAAGTTGATCCTTCACGACAGTCTAATTACCAGTGGGCTCCGGAGATGATTGCCAGACAGTGGCAATCAGAATCTTCTTCTTCATCGCAGTACGACCCCAACTATTATTATGGATATCCGCCAGGACAGCCATGGCCATAGACCAACTTAGGCCAAAAGCCTAAGCTTGGGGGAGTACGTATTTCCCACCGACATTACATTTATGTTCACACACTCATTGCTAGATGTCGGTGCTCGTACTTTTTCATTGTATCATCCATGCTAGTTTAATTTCCTTTTTATGCTTTCTTCTTATGTGTTGATAAACCTTAAGAAAAACAAAAAAAATAGTTGTGGCTTTTAATTAGTTTACTTTCCATGCTTGTGGTAGTAATTAAAAAGAAAACCCAAAAAGATTTCCTGTTCTTCTTTTACTTGTTGGGAGCTCTCCCGTGTAAATAGTTTTATTTCTTTTCTTTGGGGGTCGATAGGAGAAGACCATAATTAAATTGTTGAAGTGGCTCTTGTATGCATACTTATTGATGTGACAAAAGAGCTCATGCACAACTATTGTTATTGAATGCTTGCAGATTCCAGCTTAGTCCAATGCACATGCACAACTAGTATTATTCACATCGTTCGGTCGTGCAAGTGAAAGGCAATAATGACGATTATATGATGAACTAATTGAGATGAGAAAAGCTGGTATGAACTCGACCTATTTTGTTTTTGTAAATATGATTAGTTCATCGTTCCTGATTCAGCCTATTATGAATAAACATGTTTGCAATGATAACTAGAGATCATAGTTTCTTGTGCCATGCTTGACTAGCTATGAGTTATAATGGTTTGCCTTGCATGCCAACATGCTATTAAAATGGTTGTGATGTGGTATGATAGGGTGGTATCCTCCTCTGAATGATTTATGTGACTTGACTTGGCGCATGTTCACGCATCTAGTTGAAACAAAATCAACATAGCCTTCACGATATTTATGTTCATGGTGGATTATATCCTACTCATGCTTGCATTCGGTGTTCATTAATTTCAATGCATGTTCATGACTATTGTCGCTCTCTAGCTGGTCGCTTCCCAGTCTTTTGCTAGCCTTCACCTGTACTAAGCGGGAATACTGCTTGTGCATCCAATCCCTTAAACCCCAAAGTTATTCCATATGAGTCCACTATACCTACCTATATACGGTATCTACCTGTCATTCCAAGTAAATTTGTATGTGCCAAACTCTAAACCTTCAAATAAATATCCTGTTTTGTATGCTCGAATAGCTCATGTATCAACTAGGGTTGTCTGTATCTTCCATGTTAGGCGGGTTATTCTCAAGAGGAGTGGACTCTGCTCCTCACTCACGAGATAAATGGTTGGTCACCGGGATGTCCAGTCCCATGCTTTATGCAAACTAAATCAAAATAATTGCAAACAAACTCCCCCTGGGACTCTTGTTAGTTGGAGGCACTCGTTGTTTCGAGCAAGCCATGGATTGATGCTTGTTGGTGGAAGGGGGAGTATAAACTTTACCATTTTGTTTGGGAACCGCCTATAATGTGTGTAGCATGGAAGATATCGCCATCTCTTGGTTGTTATGTTGACAATGAAAGTATACCGCTCAAAATATTATTCATCTCTATTTCAAAACCGAGCTCTCGCACCTCTACGAATCCCTGCTTCCGTCTGCGAAGGGCCTATCTATTTACTTTTATGCTGAGTCATTATCCTCTTATTAAAAAGCACCAGTTGGAGAGCACCGCTGTCATTTGCATTCATTATTGTTAGTTTACATTGAGTATGACTTGACTGGATCTCTTTTACCATGAATTACAATGTCTAGTCAGTCCTTGGTCTTTAAAGGTGCTCTGCATTTATGTTTTGTGGTCTCAGAAAGGGCTTGCGAGATACCATCTTGTTATATCATATTATGATTGTTTTAAGAAAGTGTTGTCATCCGAGATTTATTATTATTGCTCGCTAGTTGATTATGCTATTGATATGAGTAAACTTGAGACCTAAGCGTTATTGCGAATGTGGTTAGTTATAATCTTTGCTGAAACCTTGAATGCTGGCTTTACATATTTACAACAACAATAGCAAACAAAGTTTGTAAAAGTTTTTCTTTATCACTTTCAGTTTGTTAACTGAATTGCTTGAGGACATGCAAAGGTTTAAGCTTGGGGGAGTTGATACGTCTCCGTCGTATCTACTTTTCCAAAAACTTTTGCCCTTGTTTTGGACTCTAACTTGCATGATTTGAATGGAACTAACCCGGACTAACGCTGTTTTCAGCAGAATTACCATGGTGTTATTTATGTGCAGAAACAAACATTCTCGGAATGACCTGAAACTTCACGGAGCAACTTTTTGGAAAATTAAAAATGCCTGCAAAAGATGAAGGCCAGGGGGCCCACCACCTGTCCACGAGGGTGGGAGGCGCGCCTGCCCCTCTAGGGCACGCCCCCTACCTCGTGGGCCCCCTGGAGCTCCTCTGACTCCAAATCCAACTTTATATATTGTGTTTCAGGGAGAAAAAAATCAGGGAGAAGGATTCATCACGTTTTACGATACGGAGCCGCCGCCAAGCCCTAAAACCTCTCGGGAGGGCTGATCTGGAGTCCGTTTGGGGCTCCGGAGAGGGGAATCCTTCGCCATCGTCATCATCAACTATCCTCCATCACCAATTTCATGATGCTCACCGCCGTGCGTGAGTAATTCCATCGTAGGCTTGCTGCACTACAAAAAAAAGACACATCCGTGACATTTTGGGCCGAACAAAAAAAAATTCTGTCATACATATGACACTTCTATGACGATAATTGTGACAAAACCCGGTATCATCATAGATGTGGTGGGCTCCTACTTCTATGACAAAAAATCATGACAGAAAATGGGCTTTTCGTCCTGGGCGGGCCGGAGACGCAGCTGCATGACATTCTTTGGGCCGTCCATGATGGAAAAAACCGTGGTAGAAGCGAGGGGGAGGAAAATTTCAGGGAGTTCCCGGTTGCGGTGGGAGGTCGGGGGCCGAGCGATGCGCGCTTCCCTCGTACACGTACGCGCGTGTGTGTGAGGCGTTGGCTCTAACTGAACCCGAGCGAGGTGTTGGGCTCTAACTGAATCCGATCGATCGATCGATGGCTATTAACTGAACCCGATCGAGCGATTCCTTCGCTACTGCTGCTAACTAAAGCCGATCGATGCTGCCTC
>NC_057803.1:638133743-638142488 GCF_018294505.1 Triticum aestivum
TGAACAGGACCCCGTGGTGTTGCCTCTGGATGAACAGGACCCCGATCGATTGAGCCAGTTGGGGCTCCATGAACAGGATCCCGTGGAGGGCTGGATGAATAGGACCACCCCGTGGAGGGCAGGATGAACAGTAGATGGTGGAGGGCAGGATGAACAGTAGCCCGTGGAGGGGTGGTTGAACAGGAGCCCGTTGGAGAGGGGTGGTTGAACAGTAGCCGGGGGAGTAGCGCGCGGTGGAGGCTGGATGAACAGGAGCCCGTGGATGAATAGCCGCAGGTGGAGGCTGGAGGAGGTCGACGGTGGATGAACAGTAGCTCGTGAAGGCTGGAGGGGGTCGACGATGGAGATGGACAGTATCCCGTGGAGTCCCGTTTTGCGGTACGCCACACCCCTCCCGATGAACAGGACCCTCGTTTTGACCGTAGCGCTCCAACACAAGTCCGTTTCGTCCGTTTTGCGGTACGCCACACCCCTCCCGATCAACAGGACCCCCATTTCGACCGTAGGAGGTCCGTTTCCTTCATTTTGCGGTATGCCAGACCCCTCCCGATGAACAGGATCCCGTTTCGAACGTGGCCGGTTGAACACAAGGCCGTTTCCTCCGTTCTGCGGTACGCCAGGCATTGTTTCCATCGCCTGTTCCGTCCAAGCCCTCCCAATGAACACGACGCATTCCGTTGCCTCCCGATGAACACGACGCATTCCGTTGCCTCCCCATGAACACGACAACGACGCTATTTCTCCGTTCCGACCCAGCCATGTACACGAGCCCTGGTCGTACGTATGCGTGAGTAGGCGTTCGAGACCCCGCCCGTATGTACACATACGTGGCCGTATTTTCTTTCTTGCACCCTGGCCGCTGTACGTACGTGTAAATGCTACGTGCGCGCCTCTACTACGACACGTGCGCGCCTCTACATCGACCAGTATGTACGTACATGTTCGCGACCAGAATGACAACGCTACATACGCTTCCACCAGGTGGGTCCCGACTATCAGGCACTTCCTTCACTGCGAAGATGTAGCTGGTGGGTCCCAACAGTTAGGGGGCGAATCATTTTTTTGCCCGGATGCACTTCCTTGCGTGCGAAGATGTAGCTGGTGGGTCCCAGCAGTCAGGGGGAAACGTTTTTTTGGTGAAATTCGGTGGCCCATCTGGTGGGTCCCGCTGTCAGGTGGAGGAATAATTATTTTGCACGTAATAAGGAGGCACTTCCTTGCTGCGGCCGTGGACCCAGTTGTTAGCCTCTCCACGTACAGTCCACGTCTGATGGAAGCCGTTCCTTCACCACGTTGACCACGCCGCGCCGAGAGCACCAGGGCGGTGGACGACGGCGAGTCCTAGGAAGGGTACGACGCGGAGTCGGGGAAGACGCGACAGTGGATGCCCACGCGTAGAGGAGTACGAGGGTTCACTAGTTCGCTGCGGTGTGAGGCTGTCGTCGCCGCAGAATAACAGGGGGTGTGGGTGAGTAGAGGGATGGCCTGACCAGTGGTGGGAGTAGTAGGGGGCGGTGAGGCCTCTGCCGCATCGCAACCGGCCATGGGAGGCAGGAGCACGAGGCATGACCGGAGCTGGTTTGGGCGGCTGGAGCAAGCAGACCAGAGGTTGAAGAAGCACTACGGTTGTTGGATGGACATCGTACGGTCACTGGAGCTAGAATCGTGCATATTCACTAAGTTGACAAAGCCCTCCGTCCCCGTCAACTTAGTAGGCCCACAAGTCAGCCTCCCACCAAGGTGGGTCCCAGCTAGCAGGGGGTATTCATTTTTTTGAGCGTAATAAGGAGGCACTTCCTTGCGTGCAAAGATATAGCTAGTGGGTCCGAGCTGTCAGCGGCGGTAACGTTTTTTCGCGAAATACAGAGGCCCTTTTTCGGTGGGTCCCTGATGTCAGGGGAGGAATCATTATTTTGCGCGTAATAAGGAGGCATTTCCTTGCGTGTGGCCGTGGACCCAGCTGCCGGCCTCTCCACGTAAAGTCCACTTCAGATGCATGTCAGTCGTTGACCACGTTGACCAGGCCGCGCCGAGAGCACCAGGGCGATGGACGACGACGAGGCCTAGGAAGGGGACGACATGGAGGCAGGGAAGACTCGGCAGTTGTTTCCCACGCAGAGGGGAGTACGACTGTACGAGGGTTTACTGGTTCATCTTCCGTCGCCGAAGAATAACAGCAGGTGTGGGTGAATAGAGGGATGGCTAGGCCAGTGATTGGAGTATGGCCGGGCGGTGAGGCCTGCGCGGCAGCACAGCCGGCCGCGAGGAGGAGGGAGCAGGCAGTCCCCCCGGCGCTTGTTTGAGCGGCTGGAGCAGGAAGAGCAGAGATTGAAGAAGCACGACGGCCGTTGGATGGACATCCAATAGTCAGTGCTTGTGCATCAACCTTTTTTTAGGAAAGCCTCAAATCTGTGGAAAACAGCATACAACCCATCTGCCATTATTTCTAATAATTTACAGCCCATTTGCTAATTCTTAAGGTTTTTTTGGAGCCCGTATTCTTTTTGTTAGCATTACAACCCATATTGTGGCAACTGTTAAAAAATTATACGAAATTTTGCATATTTCGGTGCGGTCCGAACTGTTTTTAATCCCGAAATTTCGACTCACATTCAAACAGATTTTAAAAATAAATGTATATCAATATAAAATCCAACAAATTCTCCACGCATAAAAATTAATGTAATTTAAAATCTTGAAATGAAAAAAAGATATTTGAAACTAATTGCCGGTTTGATGTGTTTTAAAAATGTACAACCCATTTCTCATTACTGATGGGCCATTTTCTCGGCCAGCCGAATGAAAGCTCTCCCCGTCTTGAAAGAATTGCAGCCCAACAGGCCTGACAAAGCGACTTACTTGGCAAATCACAAAAAAACTGGGCTGTGGCCGTGGACCCAGCTGTCAGCCTCTCCACGTACAGTACTCTTCTGATGGAAGTCGTTCCTTGACCACATTGACCACGCCGCGCAGAGAGCACCATGGCGGTGGACGACGGCGAGGCCTAGGAAGGGGACGACGCGGCAGTGGAAGCCCGCGCGGAGAGGACTACGAGGGTTCACTGGTTCGGCTGTGGTGTGAGGCTGTCGTCGCCGCAGGGCCTGGCCAACGGTGGGAATAGTAGGGGGCGGCGAGGCCTTTGCGGCAGCACAGCCGGCCACGGGAGGCAGGAGCATGCGGCACGACCGGTGCTACTTTGGGCGGCTGGAGCAAGAAGACCAGAGGTTGAAGAAGCACTACGGCCATTGGATGGACATCGTATGGTCACTGGAGCTAGAATCGTTCATATTGACTAAGTTGACAAAGCCCTTCGTCCCCATCAACTTAGTAGGCCCACAAGTCAGCCTCCCGGCAAGGTGGGTCCCAGCTAGCCGGGGGAGTATTCATTTTTTGTGCATAATAAGGAGGCACTTCCGGTGGGTCCGAGCTGACAGCGGGGGGAACGTTTTTTTCGTGAAATACGGTGGCCCGTCCGGTGGGTCCCAGCAGTCAGGAGGAAACGATTTTTTTCGCAAAATACTGGTGGCCCGTCCGGTGGGTCCCCGCTGTCAGGTGGAGGAATAATTATTTTCCGCGTAATAAGGAGGCACTTCCTTGCGGCTGCCGTGGACCCAGATGTCAGCCTCTCCATGTACAGTACTCTTCCGATGGAAGTCGGTCGTTAACCACATTGACCACGCCGCACCGAGAGCACCACGACGGTGGACGACAGAAAGGCCTAGGAAGGGGACGACGCGGAGCCGTGCAAGACACGACAGTGGATGCCCACGCGGAGAGGAGTACGAGCGTTCACTGGTTCGGCTGCGGTGTGAGGCTGCCGTCGCCGCAGAATAACAGGGGGTGTGGGTGAGTAGAGGGATGGCCTAGCCAGTGATGGGAGTAGTATGGGGGCGGTGAGGCCTCCGCGGTAGCACAGCCGGCCACGGGAGGCAGGAGCAGGCGGCACGACCGGCGCTGCTTTGGGCGGCTGGAGCAAGAAGACCAGAGGTTGAAGAAGCACTATGGCTGTTGGATGGACATCATATGGTCATTGGAGTATTGACTAAGTTGACAAAGCTCTCCGTCCCTGTCAACTTAGTAGGCCCACAAGTCAGCCCAACAATATGGTGGGTCCCAGCTAGCAGGGGGTATTCATTTTTTTGGGTGTAATAAGGAGGCACTTCCTTGCGTGCGAAGATATAGCTGGTGGGTCCGACCTATCAGCGAGGGGAATGTTTTTTCGCGAAATACAGAGGCCCTTCCTGTGGGTCCTAGCTGTCAGGTGGAGGAATCATTATTTTGCGCGTAATAAGGAGGCATTTCCTTGCGTGCGGCCATGGACCCAGCTGTCAGCCTCTCCACGTACAGTCCAGTTCCGATGGATGTCGTTCATTGACCATGTTGACCAGGCCGCGCCGAGAGCACCAGGGCGGTGGACGACGACGAGGCCTAGGAAGGGAACGACACGGAGCCAGGGAATACTCGGCAGTTGTTTCTCACGTGAAGGAGTACGAGGGTTTACTAATTTGTCTGCCGTCACCGGAGAATAACAGCAGGTGTGGGTGAGTAGAGGGATGGCTACGCCAGCGATGGGAGTACGGTGGGTCCGTCAGGCCTGCGCGGTAGCATAGCCGGCCGCGGGAGGAGGGAGCAGGCAGTCCCGCCGGCGCTTGTTTGAGCGGCTTGAACATGAAGAGCAGAGATTGAAGAAGCACGACAGCCGTTGGATGGACATCCAACAGTCACTGCTCTCGTGTGTTGACTAAGTTGATAGGGCGTTGCGTGTGCGTCAACCTTTTTTTATGAAAGCATACGCATCAACCTGTAGTAGGCGCACAAGTCAGCCTCAAATCTGTGGAAAACAGCATACAACCTATCTGCCATTATTTCTAATAATGTACAACCCATTTGCTAATTCGTAAGAATTTTTTTGGAGTCCATCTTCTTTTTGTTAGCATCACACCCCATATTGTGGCCACGGTTAAAAAGTATACGAAATTTTGCATATTTCCGTGCGGTTAACTGTTTTTAATCCAGAAATATCGATTCACATTCAAACTATTTTGAAAAATAATTTATATAAATATAAAATCCAAATAATTGTCCACGCATAAAAATCAATGGAATTTAAGATCTTGTAATGAAAAAAAATTGAAACTAATTCCTGATTTGATGTGTTTTAAAAATGTACAGCCCATTTCTGGGCAAACCGAATGAAACTCTCCTCGTCTTGAAAGATTTGCAGCCCAGCAGGGCCGATAAAGCAAGTAGGCCTTGTTTGGGTATTTCTTTAAAAAAAGAACTGGGCTAGCCATTTTCAGCAAGAAAAAACACAACTGGGCTCATGATGTGGTAAACACAAATAAAACCCTGGCTAGACGGGCCACAGCCCCCGCACAGCCCCGTTGTTACCCTGATCCGTCGCTAAAACTAGTATAAATAACAACTGCTTGTTCCTCAAAAAAACTACGCGACTTGCTGGGTCTCTGGTGTCAGCCGCTCATAGTGTAATTCTCTCGTTTATTGATTACGTTGACAATGGCGTGAGCCCCAGATGTCCAACCAATTAGGAGGAACCATATTTTTGGGCTTGTACTATAGAGGCACTTGCTTGCGTACTGCCATGACGCTGGTGGGTCCCTATTGTCATCCTCTCCACGTACAGTCATCTCCTTGTTCCTCTCGGTTGTTGACGATGTTGACAACGCAAGAGGACGGCGCACCGCGCACGGCGAGCAAACCAAGGCCGCAAGTTTGTGGGTGCTGGTGGGGGCTAATCACTTGGCTTCGGTAATGCACAGTGAGCTCAAGCAGCCGGTGAGAGCTATGTTATTTCCCTTGGTTTGGATTTGTTACAATATTTCACTCTAAATTAAACGAATGGAAAGCCATTTGCCTTGTTTCAAAGAAAATATGACAGTCACAGCTGAGTTGAAAAGGGTAGGAACATCTAACTCCAGCTTACAAATTGTACAAAAGCACAAGGGTTAATTGTTCATCAGGTTTACAAAAAAACCAGATTGAAAAGGGCAACAACATCTAACTCCAGCACTATTTTCGGCAGTCACAGTCAAATGGATCGGTCAGGTCCATAGAATGAACATCCTGGGTCGTAAAATTTACTGGATTATGACCACAATATGTTGTAAATAGAAGCCTGGTACGTTCAGAAGCTCTTTTGCCCACCTGAAACTCCTTTTTTTGCCCTTCAACGTACACATCCGTCAAAACCATGCTGCTGATAAACTTAAGCCTGATGGACAATAGTAACCTCGCATTCAGCAGGAAGAATGTGACAAATCTTGTGTTTGCACGGTTGGCTACATATCGTTCTAGCGTTATTGTCTTCAATCGAATCTCATGAAAAGTGAGAAAATCCCGATGCTTACGAATCCACCGATTGGTTATAACTTTCTTACCCCATCCTGTTGCCTAAATAGACATGAAGATTGAAAACAGTTAAGGTCTAAAAGAAGAATGTCGAAAGAGCAACAGCTGAACGGTTAATTCTAGTACACTATATGCGGGCTTCCAATGTGCGTGAAATTATCACCTTTATATACAACTTCTCCAGACATGGAAAGCATTGCAGCAAGCCTATAATCTTGTTCAGATCAAAACTATTCATTTGGATATATAAGATCTTAACAGAATCCAGCACCATTGATAGGCCATCCATGGAGAAACTCTTCATTGAGCATAGAACATAATATTAGTACAAAATGTGTACTCCAAGATGATACATAAATTATGCGCAGAAATTTAAAATGCAGCTTATGGTTACAAGTGTAGATGATAATATAAAGTAGCTGAAGAACTGTGGAGCCAAACATCATATTGAAATGAGCATAGAGATATTGCATTACACCCAAGGTCTCCAGTTTAGGCGCAGAGAGGACGGTTATTTGCAACGGTGAATAACTAGAATCAAGGATCAACCTTTGAAGTGAATGGGCATCTTGGATGATGAGTTGCCTTCCGTCAAAAGAAATTCCAATTCTTACAAGGTTAGGCGACTTTATTTGGAGACAACCGATTCTAACTATGAAAATAAGCACCAAGCACTCTAGCGCAGGGCAACTGGAGTGGATGATGCTGTGCAATGAGGCCTTCAATATACGAACCCACACAAGTGAAAGTTTCTTGAGAAATGGGAGTCGAAGGTTTAGTACCAGATTGTCTGGTAGGTAGCACTATGCAAAGGTGGCGGTGTGGAGAGAGGACGAAAACCCTGAGATGGACATCGATGACGAGGGCACAAGTTCATGGCGTTCGGTATGTGGTATGTGATTTCCTGGGGAACAGTAGAACTCAAGAAGCTGTAGTTCTGTGAATTCAGGGGATTCTAGCCAGGCGTCCACCGTGCAGGGCATGGTATGCTTTCTCAGGTAGCATGACGGGATGCAGAGGCTTTGAACGGAGCCCTGGTGGGAGGAGATGATGGCTCTAGGGATTTCAAAATCATTGAAGAGAGATAGCTGACGACAGTCGAGATTAAGGGGAACGGCGCGCCATAGAGGGCGCCAGCGAATTGAGAGGACTTGGGTGCGGCAGCAATCCTTGGTGGGGAGAAGCGAGATGATCTCCCCAAGGATGGCGTCCAGGAGATCGCTGATGCGGTCCACCCGAGATTCTACGGGTTCCTGGGATCCGGTGGGGGCGGGGTCGCCGCTTCTCCCCGCGTTGCCGGGTGCGGGATCTACAACAGGCGTCGCCGCTGGCGGGAGCCTCATCTTCTTGGCGCTGGGGTTAGCCGACTCCATTTTCCTCGAGGGCGTCGCGTCGCGCTCACTGATTTGAGCAGAGTAACGAATGACGAGCCTAGTTGTAGTGCGAGCTAAGAAGAAGGGGAGCTGGGGGTTTTCTGTAGGAGTGAGGAAGAAGGGGAGCTGGGGTTTTCTGTAGGAGTGAGGTGAGGAATTTGGGGGTACGAGTGGAGCGAGCTGACGTGAGGTGGGTGGGAGCAAGGAGGAAGAAGAGCACCAAGGTTTTTGAGTTGATTTTACTATTTACTAGTGTGGATGGGCTGTTTTGTCTTGGGACCCGAGAAACAATTACTACTAGTATAGTGGAGACACTCTACAGCTACCCAGAAAAATAATTACTACTAGTACAGTGGAGACACTCTACCGCTTCTGGATCCTCCTAGGTCATTGAAACGTCTCCCTCTACTGAATGCCGTTATACTTTTGTTCACCAACATGCGGGCCATGCAGCGCGTGGGCCCAAATGCCATCCACCAAATTAGAAGGCACTATGCAAGCGGAGAGTCACCCCGGTCGTAGCGCGGCAGTAACGAGCCGTCGTATCACAAAATCCCACCTCCCCGCAGTCTAAGTTTGACGGACGAAGCAACCATCATTTCACTCTTCGCTGAATCCCCTTCTCCCTCACCGTCTTCAAGAAAGGCAACACTTGCATCTGCCATTGTTCTTCTCTCCGAACGAAGGGAAGGTAAGCGGATCCGTGATGTTGGTATATTTTCGTTCAGAGGAAAAAAAAGAACTTTTGCAAAGCAGTAACCGATCCTCACTCTCTTTTTTGTTTCATTGTCATTGCGATTGTGTTTTCCTTTCAGTGGACTCCTAGTATTCGTCAGTTTCATGATGGACCAAGGAGAACCAGGCAAAGATCTGCCGATATTGGAGCAGACGCGGGAGGCTGATCCCCACGAGACAGAGAGCTCCAAGAAGATGGAGGCAACCACCGAGGCGACCCCAGATACTGAGATGGTCAATGCCCCGTTTGAGGTTACAGCCCCCGTGG
>NC_057803.1:638142843-638305419 GCF_018294505.1 Triticum aestivum
GATTGTGGTTTTTCATCTAAGTATGTGGTGATTTTTTTAGAAAAGGAAGTATGTGGTGATTAATAATGCACAATTTTATTAGCTTCGATGCCATGGTATACGTAGTGTTTTAAATAACTTGTGTTTCTTATACTGAAAAGTAATTCAGAATTTGTTTCTGTTTCAATTAGAGCCCTGATGCAGACAAGGATTGTGTGGTTGTACATGTCACTCGCTATGAGGCGGACGACCTGAATATACGCACTGGGAAAACAGAATTCTTAGGCTATTGGATCCTGGAAGCCATTTGCGGTTATACTAATGAAGAGTTGTATTCTAGCCTCACTGTTGTCAGGCGTGTTGTCCAGGGTGTACTGAAGCACACGAAGTTCAAAGCTACTCCTTCGTTTGTGAGGAATACTGTTCTTGTCAAGCTTACACAGGAAGATGACGTGGCATGCCTCCACAAACAAGTTTATCAGTGGCAAGGCCACAAGGTTGTCTTCATGAAGGTTCACAGGATTGCGCTGTTGCGGGACGTCCTCGATGATGTTCATGGCAAGGTCCGTCTTATGTCTAGCCCAAATTAGATCGAGGCATTAAATAGTTGCCCCAGCTAGTGTTTAATAGCAGTTTGGATTGTGTCTAATTATCCGAACCATGCCTGTTATCGACCCCTCTGGGGCTAGTACTCTGTTTGAATCCATCTATGGGAACTGCTGCTACTTTTGTGTGCCCGTGAATCATGTGAGAACCATCATAATTGTTGCCAAAACAGATGCGTCCTCACTAGTTTTTTCATGAATATGGCATGGTAAGACATAAGTTGTCACGGTTTATCATACGAGCAGTGTGTGTTTTGACGAAATAGAGCACTCATTCGAGAACCATGCGCCGACGTATACATAAGTACTTGGAAACACTGTTGGTGCTACCCACTTGTAAGCAGTTGTGCAAAACACGGCACATTGGCTCAGCTCGCTTCAACACTAGGCTATCGACCAGCTAACAATCAACAATCTGCTGTCTGACATATAAGCAACTGTGTATCTTGTTACAGTGGTTCATGCAGTTAATTGAGGCCACAATGTAATAAATTCCAAACATTCACACGCTAGTCCAGCGCTCATGTGGAACACTCACATTAAACTCGTCTTCATAAAAAACTTGAAAAGCATAAGTTAAGCAATTTTATACATCTCAATGATTCATAGAACATAACAAACATATACTAGTTCACAGCAAAAGACAAAGTTGTGAGAAGGTTTACAAATCAGGAAAAAACAAGCAAGGCTTATCTCTAAGCAAAGGGCCTCCCGGTAGGCTTAAATTTCCTGGAGTTCACTCTGGTTTTTTTCTTGTTGCCACCATTCAGGGTTAGGTTCTCTCATTCCAGAATAACCAATTATAATTGTGGTATCAGCTGGAATGCTGAACTGAACCATGTAGTGTACTGACCAGCTGAAATGCTTGTGCATTCCACTAAATTTAAGCACCGCTATTTGCAGAAATAAGCAGACCACAATGCCTCTTGTCCGCGCACCTGACCAAAAAACCGCCGTGGAGCCATGGCAGCTAATCCTTGGTCCATGGATGAACTGGAAGAAAGTGCATTCCGGACTAGGATGCAGTTGTTTTCGCTTGTCCCTGCACTGCAATCAGGAAGTAAAATGTACAAATCAGCTTCTTTTAGATTGCGTTGGTCATTCTACCTTAGTTACTACCAATGTAGGAATACCTTGAAGACGGGAGGTTAGACGATGGCAGCGAGGGATAGACATCTCATTTTGCGCAGTTGTACTAAAACTGAGGTGTGTGCTTTTGATTGCGCGGATAGAAACGATACGGAGACAGACATCCCGAAACGATATGGAGACAGACATCCCTGTTTGCGCAAATAAGATATACGGTTATTTAAATAGTGACAGATATTACTACTTTCCCCCGTTTCCTCTTAGAACTAAGTCCTAGATTCATGCTACAACTTTCCCACTTTCTTCCCTGTTTGAACCAACGCTTTGAGTCGACTGTATGAAATAGCTTTACTTCTAATCTACTAGTACTATAATGCGGTAGTTTTGAAATTGGATTTACCACTCCATCTTCGGTTCTCCCGCCCAAACAAGCATTGGCTCAAAATCCACCGTTCATTTCCCCTCTCATGCATATCACTGCCGTCCATCAAACAAAGGATGACATGATCTGACGGCTAAGAGCTGTTGTATTCGCTCCCGCTCCTTGTGCACATGGCCGACTCTGCTCTCCAAGTAAACAAATAAAGAAGTCCCCATTGAATTTGGATTGCACCTACTGAAGTTGAGAAATGTCTAGAAACTGCTGCCACCTCCTCACATGCAAGTACGACAAGTTGGCAAATAGCTAGCACATTTTGGTTCCCCGTTGTCACCTGGGAAATAAACACTCTACTACTAACTAATTTTTTTTAGATTACTGTAAAAATGGATTTTTTTAGATGCCGCTATACTGCAAAGTTTACACTGTTCACATAACATAACATTGCATGGCTGATGCTAGCTAAAGTTTTATTCTGCTTCATCGAGAAATGTAATATTTTTATTATTCATAGAAAAAGTGTAATATTTTATTTCAGTCATACATAAGCTATACCTCAAGCTCATACAGGACATGAGTGTCTGTCAGACCTAAATGACTTATTTAGTTGCACAAAATAGTCCATAAACATGCATGTAAACCATCAAACAACTCTGGAACTATACATCACTGGAACCCAGGAAACATCATATAATAAAACTACAACTTTTATCTTGTAATCAAATTCTTACTTGGAACTCAGTTTGATTTGTGCAAGTGATTTGCTTCTTATTTCAGAATAGTCCTTAGATCATGCAAACAAACACACTATGATATCTACTCAAGATACAAGTACCCATTTCTCTCTCTAAAAAGAAGGTATATGAGTATCTATCATACAGAACATACGTGCAAAGCACGTGCCTTAGTAGAAGTCTAGGTGGCTTTGGAATAGCGGACGGAAGTAGAAAATGATCCACACGAAGGGAGCTGGGGCAGTAGAGCAAGGCAGGTTTCGAAGGAATATATACCTGAGGGTCGTCGGCATGTCACAAAGACGGCGTTGGGAGGCCGCATCTTGGCCACAATAGCGCAGGGAGGAAGAAGGGGTCGGAGGCCCTCCCGAGCCGGCGCTCTCTCGGAGAGAACGACACGGCCGCCTATCGGGACGCGCGGGCAGCCGTTGGTCTCCTCCCTCGCTGCTGACGACAGCGTGAACGATGCACCTACACCCCTGCCCCGGTCGAGGTTGTCCGGCCGGATTTGTGACCAGTCGTGAGCTGAGAGAGTGTGTGGCCACCTATGTGTTGCTTAGATCTGGAGAGCATGAGAGAGTGAACGAGAGGAACCCTAGTAAAGCAAGCGCTAAGGCTCCTGCTTTTATATATAGTGGAGTGATTTTGTTGTACCAGCTCCAAAAAATGCGCTCCTACGTGTACCCGCGAGTGGGTGTGAGAGAACTAGTGCATGCGTGCACCGCTTCTCTTCGTGAGAGTATAATATACTATGCCCAAAGAACGTTCGCCGCAAGAGTAATAGTACAAGTGTGTGACGTGTGAGCTAAAATAAAATGTGCACGCCGTCTTTTGTTTTCTAGAAGTTCTGAGGGTAGGGTGTGAAGAGCACATATGTGCATGACGTCTACCTGCAGATAGACGATGGATGTGACGTGCGAGTCTGCGAGAGGACTCGGGAAAGTCGTGACTCGTGAGGGTGCGTGTGCATGAGAGAGAGGGGGGCACGTATCAATGCAATGCATGTGTCCGTAAATCATTATCCGACAAACGTTCGCCACAAGCCTTTTCCTGACGAACGCCGTAAGGACCGTTAGATCGGCATCCGACAGTGTCAGTTTTGCCATGTCATTTAACAGAACTGCCACTCCTCCTACACACAAATCTTCCACGTGAGTGTTAGCAACTGCCGTATGCTCCCTCCATTCCGAAATGCAGTGCATATAGATTTATTGAAAATTCGAACCTCACAAAATTTTACCGAGTTTTTGTGTTCCAAATTGCACATGTAGAATACCATGTATATATCATTTCATTCATCTTCGAGAGGTAACTATAAAGTTGGGTGAGGAGTCTACAAAGAAAGACCATCGTATCACCCGTAGCAATTTCAAGCATCCTTTAGTGTCGAGGAATATCATAGGAACTCTATATGATATGATTTTTATAGGATTTTTTTTCCTTTAGAGCCAATTGGTTCATTGGAATAGATTCATATACTCCACATTTCAAAGGAAATAAACATGATATCATTTCTATAACTTTAGAGCCACTTGGTTCATATGAATGGATTCCTAAACTCCATTAATTTCAAAGAAAAATAAACATTAGCGTATATTCAATAGAAAAGTTCCTATGATATGAACCAAATTACATCTCTTTTCTAATCCCTCCTCATAGGAATTGAGAAACATGTCATCTCTATATTCAATAGAAAAGTTCCTATGATGTGAACCAAATTACATCTCTTTTCCAATCCCTACTCATAGGAATTGAGATGCTCCATGTCATCTCTTTCCCTACAACTTCCATGTATACATCTTCTATTCCTAAATAGATAGTACAACCCACTAGTAGCTTTTTTCCAAAACATGCAACTATGGCACAAGAACTATATAGTGTGCCAATAACTTTGAAAGATGGTCGCTGAATGAAGCTAACCCGACAGTGCAGAGATAGGCAAATCCGAGCACTATTGGCCGTTGGATATCATCAACATTCCACCAGATCTGCCACATGTACAATTTAGAAGACTCCATGGTTGAACTTAAGCATAATGCACAAACCTCAAAACACAAGCACTTCTCCTTTGTTCTAGAATCTTCTGTATCATAATTGATTATTTTTTTCTAAATGAATTGCCATTATTTGTTTTTTAATTTATGATTTACTCCATACAAAGTTAGTGCAAAGTTGGGTCATCTATTTTGGAACGGAGGGAGTACAATGCACAACCCCATGAATCTTAACATTTTTATAAAACTTATTGATTTTGAATGAGATGAACTATAAGAACTAAGCGAACATCTACATAATGCATATATGACTCAAAGCTTTACATCCTATAGTGTGTATTTATTCATAATTTGGTTTCGAAATCTCATGCGTTCAATACATGTGTACCTTACTAGTTTTGAGTAGAGTAGAAAATTTCACGCGGCCCCGGGTATATCAAAATGCAGGGGCCATGCATCATTGCCTTTCGGTCGAACCTACGTCCACAATTTTTTGTATGTACTATATCTCCACTGGTCCCCGAACCCAAAATGCTGCCTCGTTCCCATAAAACCAAGCGGCCCACACATATTTAAGGCGGCAGCTCGAACCCGTTTACTACAACATGGCCCCGCACGCCGTAGTACTCCTACAAACCCTACCACCGCACTCATCATTGGTTTTCTTCAAGAGGACGAGGGAGAAGCCGATTTGTAGTGGAGGCGCTTTCAAAAAAAAGGATCTGTAGTGGAGACCCCTACCCTAGGGTGCCCTAGGTAGCTGCCGCACGCATCATTGTTTTCTCTTTTCTTTATGCTCTTGTGCCCTAGAGTGAAATGATGGTTGCTTCGTCCGTCCAGATTAATGCGAGAAAGGTGGGGCTTTGTGATTTGACCCCTCGTCTTTCATTTTCTACTACTGCGGCGCTACGACCGGGGTGCCTCCAATTCCAACCGCTGCTCCGAACTGTAATTTGGTGCATCGTACGTGGAACAAGATGGTGGATGAGCCACATGTCGCCCAAAGGGGTCCTGTTAAGTGTGTCGCCATTTCGTGTGCAGACTGACCCTGCTTGAGTTGCTACGCCAACACGACAGGAGCAGCCTACCACTTGGTTTTGCTCCTTGGTGAATCCCGACTATATTGATCTAAAAAGATACGTGCTGAACTACCCTCTCCGTCTCGGTTTTTTTATTTTTAGGCGTCTCGGTTTATAGGGCCTGCACGTAGTTCTAGGTCATCCATTTGACTAACTAAATATGAGTTACTATGTCACAAAAAGTATATCATTGGATTCTTAAGCGGATGTAGTTGTATTTAACAGTCGAGGGCGGGGCTTTTCCTGCGCGGTAGGCAGCAGGGCAGTTCCGCCTAGTCGGTTCGACAGAGACGCGAGAAGACGAGGGAGTAGGCTGATGCAAACGCAGGGCTGTGTGATTTGAGAGCGAGTTACTGCTGGACAGGTGGGGCCCGTGATTTGACTTGCCATTATCATTTTAACTGCGGCGCTACGACCGGCGTGAGTCTCCTAGATTCCAGACCACCTCCATACAGGTGCCTCTCCCAATGCTCCACCATGTAGTAGAGGCTTGCTCTTGCATGAGAGCCCAATTCTCCACTTTTTCCTTGCCTCTCTTTCCTCCACATATGCAAAAATGCCATGTAAAACGCACTATTGTACTTACTTTTACTTGCTCCTATAGGTGCTTAAGCTTGCCACATAAGCATAAAGTCTGATGTGGCAAGTTAATCAAGAAGAGAGAGACTAGTTTGGTGACCCAAGGAAGAAACGGTGCTAAGCGCGTGTACCTAGGTGAAAAGACAATTTTGAGTCTATAGCTAATTAAATGAAGCAAACTTAGCAACACCATTTTATTGGAAGAGGTCACTCCTTGGCAAATGCAATAAATACACGCTCTTAGCACCATTTCTTCCTTGAGTACGAAGAAAGAGATAGAGAGGAGTAAAAAAATACACTTATAGCCAACCTTGTTGTAGTATGAGTGACTAAGTGATGACTATGTATGACATGCCAACATCAGATAGCCTAACGCACCGTGTTAAATCTCCAAGGGCGCGACCGCGCGAGCGACGCGACGGTCGTGGTAGGCGCGACCATGATACGGGCTGCTGGCAGCCCTTGGATCTGAGATCAAACGGTCGCATGCTAAGTTGCTGAAAATTTGCAGAATAACCCTCCAGGATAGGATATTCACCCATAGGTCTAGAATCACGCCATGCAACCGTTCGATCTCAGATCCAAGGGCTCTCGGAAGCCCGTATCATGGGAGAATGGAAAGCCACTACCCTGCCGTTCGCACGCTGGCAGTTCGCTCCTACTCGTCCCCGCACGTCCTTCAATACTACGGCGGTTCGCTCCTAGTCGTCCCGTCCATTCACATTATGGCAGTTCCACTAATCCTAACCCTCCTCCCAAATCCATGGCGTCCCAAATCTCCACGATCGGCGGTGAGTACAAGGTTAGAACCATCACCGGCGATGAGTTCGACGTCATCTACACCCGTTCTTCCGCGACGGTGAAAGGATGCCTTTCTCGCTTCAGACGCATGTTCGAAGACTCAGATGATGAGTGGGTCGCTGGGCTAGATGTTGAGTACACCACAGTCCTGGGACGAGAGAAGGATCTAAAGGACGAAGAGAGGAAGAAGCCCGCCGTGATCCAGGTTTGCGTGCATGACTTATGCTTGGTCTATCACATATGCCATGCCGACGTTGAGTGCCAGGATTTTAAGGACTTCCTCGAGAGCAACCTAGTCAAATTCGTTACTGTAGACTTTGGTAATGACAAAGACGTCCTGCATCAGATAGGCCTCGTTGTAGGCAACACCTTTGACCTCCAGAAGAATCGGCTGGTGTCCGCTCGTCAGCCTTCAATGCTGACCCTGGCAGGACCCATGGTTCATCCTTCGTACGGTAAACTGGAGAAACCTCCATACACGTTTCATCGTCATGCATGACAACGGAATGTACTAGATATAGATCACATCCACACGCTGCAATGGATGGCTACCTTTGCTTCAATATCTACAAGGGTTGGATGAAGAGCAACAACCAAGTGTGCGGTTCAAGCAAAGAAGTATCGACCAAGAGGAAGAGGGACAAGGACGAAGTCGAGGACGTGGACGAGGACTCCGAGTAAGGTGGCAGTGTTGTTGCTCATGGTGGTTCTAATGTAGTGTCTATCAGAATAGTTGCAAAGTTTAATTTCATGTGTGCTTAATTTAATTTGAGGGGTGTGTTGTGCTGAGCCCCCAACAGAACTATGTTATGTTTCTTCTCGTTACTTTAACTCTTCAGTACGTACATACTAGTATTTCTTACATTTCATCTTTTAGTTGGTATAGTACTACCACTCGTTTCTTCACAATACATACATACAATATATATGGCCAACATCATATAGCCAGCAGTTTAGTTGTCAAAGAATTTCAGGGTGCTTAGTTTTGTCAAAGAATTCCAGGATGCTTAGAGGGTGCTTGGATCCAAGGGACTTATTTTAGTCTGACTAAAAATAGTCTCTTTAAGAGGCTAAAGTTCCAAGCACCCCTGAAAGAGGGGCTAAAACTAGTCTTGAGACTAAAAATTTTTAGTCAGGGGTACCCCTACTAAAATGTGGATTAGTCCTCTCTCTACTCATTTAACTCCTCTCCTTTAACACAGGCGAGTTCTGGATTGGAGGGTTTGGAGGATAATAAATGCTCATTAACTTGATTTTAGCCTTTTTAGTATTTGGATCCAAGCATGGGTGAGACTAGCATGTTTTAGTCCCAATACATTTAGTCATGGGACTAAAACGTATCCAAGCACCCTCTTAGTTTTATTTGAGGGGTGGGTTGTGCTGGACACCATTATTGTGACTAGCCTTTTTAATAGTACTATATGCATAATTTGGCGACGAGCGCTCTCTATATGTACCACCTTTTTAATTTCAATTTTTGCTCCATGGCGCAATCCATCGATAGTACTGCTGTACAAAAGTATACATTTTTTAAAAGGCTAGAGTACTGTTCATCACATATATAGCCAGTTAAATTCTCAACCTAGAACGACGTGCATGCCATGTAGTAAACCGATACGGAGGAAGTATAGTAAAAATGAGGTGATTTTACCGAGCGATCGGCGGGGGAGCATGGCCTGTCATGCGGTCCCACGTGTCATGATGTACCAAGGCGATGCGCGTGTCCCTCTTGAGGCAGAAGCAATACTAGTACGTGGTTTGAGATGATGGCGAACCGAAGTGTGAAATAATGGTTGCTTCGTCCGTCTGGGAAAGTGCGGCATTGTGATTTGACATCTCATTGCTCATTACTACTACTGGGCCGGTACGAGTGGGGTGCGTCCCCCTGCTGTTCTGCACTGTTATTTGGTGCTTGACACGTCGACCCGGTTGCTATATGTCCCACATGTCGGCGACAGGAAGTACAGAATTCATGAAAGGGAGCGTCGACGGAGGAGTATACTACAGAATTCATGAAAGGGAGCGACTTAGTTTTGGAAAAATCTGTTTTTACGGAGTACGTACCCACTAGGGTTTATAGGGCTCATCTAAAAACATTCGTTTTTCCGTTTGATAAGTCTCAATTCTACTATACTAGTAGTAGTACCATTACATGTTGGATTTCGAGGTGCGTTAGATCACCCGACGCAAGCAGTGTCAAGAGGAAACTAACCAATGCATGTACAAGTTCATGGAAATTTAGTGGTCATTCAAGCATTCGTTCTAATTAATGCCTCGGTAAACATAACTTCTTGAGAAAAACGAGCGTACTAATTACTTGTGCAAAATACGAAATTAATTCGACCACTCACCGTCTACCTTGGTTGGAGAGATTTTGAAATTGAGCCATAAACTGGAAAGGAGGGAGTAGTAACTTTTGTCTTGATTACTATTTGTGGCCTTGTATAGATGCAAAATGTATTTTTTATAGTGGTCTTGTATAAGTAAATGGAGGAGTACTAACTAAAGTATGTAGTAGGGACGAGGAGTAAACAGAGGGAGTACTAAAATTTTCTCCTCGTGCTGCGAGCCACCGCGCGCGTGGGCGAGGGAGCGGGCGTAAGGCGTACTAGTAAGCAAGCTTCACCTCATCCTGCGAGCCACCGCGCTCCGTGGGCGGGGGAGACGGCGTACTAAGCAAGCTTCTCCTCATTCTGCGAGTTGACGGGACACATCAAAAGTACTCCAATGTACAGAGCCTTGCATCTAAGGTAGGCCCCACATGGTTTACCTCTTTTTAAATTTAACATAACGCGTCAAGTCGCAATTTGTTTGTTCACCCATGGTAGACGATCCTCCCTCCACCAAGTGGACAACCAGTACATGTGCCAAATTACCACGTGGGCTGCCTTTTTCGTACAGAAATGAGCTCCACCGTGTACCCGGCGGGTGTGGTTGGGAAAGAGACGGGAGTACGTGCACCGTGCGTGCACCTCTTCTCTTCGTGCACGTCCCCCACCTACGTGGGTGTGTGTGAGAGAGATACAAACCTAGACATAATGCGCCGTCCATCCCCATGCCTCCGCCCAGTCCGACCACCAGTCACCACCACGCCCCACTCCTCCTCACCTTATCTCTCATCTTTCTCCCTCCATTTTTATATACAAGGGGCCACTATCAAAATTACAATTTGCAGATATACAAGGCCACTAACACTAATCGATGCAATATTAATGGTGTTTGCCTCGTGGTACTAGCAAAGGAGGACATTAATTATCCCTTGCATGCATGCGGGAGTTTGTAAAAAAATGCATCTTGATGTTCTGTGCAATGCACGGGCATCTTGCTAGTCCATGAAAACAACACATGGCAAAATTCCACGGCTTGGGCGGCAACTGGCTCCGTCGGGCGAGGGGAGGGAGGTGGATCAGCGAGCTGCATAGCTCGTATCCGGCGGGCTACCCAGCCGGCTTGGATGCGGAATAACTACTCTTCGTAAGCCATTGTAAGAGTGGACAAAATGGTGGAGGAGATAGGGGAGCGGCCCGGTCATGAACGGACGTGTGTCCAGAGTGGGTTTCTCGGCTTCCACACGGGCGGGTTTCATGGAGGCGTTTGAATGTGGCACAGAGGCGTGTTTAGTCGGGCGTGCCGCGAGTGGTGCCCTCGACTCTGACCTAGGACACCACGCCGTTCTTCCACTGACATGTGGGCTCTTTGGGTGCATGGCATGCATGTCAGTGACCCAACGCAGGCAGCACACAGCAGAGGAACCTTTGGTGGGCCAGGGCGGTCAGAAGCGGGCATTTCATAAACCGATGATTGTTCATTGAGTGTGACGTCATCTTTTTCATATAGATAAGCCTACTATGTTGATAGCCCGTTCGATACATTGTGCTTCATAAAGACCGCTGCAAACATCAATGTTCTGCTTATCACAGATAAGATTGATTAATACCCGTAACAATCCATGTCCTTAACAAAGGGTGCATGCACGTATAGTTTGAACGTGTGTCTTGTGTCGTGTGATGTGTGCATGCAGGCATGCGAGTGTTGCGTGCGTGCAAGGGTACGTTTCAGTGTTGCATGCATGGGTGCGTACGTGCGTGTGTTCATGAGTGCATGCGTACGTGTCAGTGTTGCACGCCAGCATGCGTGCGTGTGTACGTGTCAGTGTTGCACGCCTACATGCGTGCGTGTCTTGGGTGCGTGCATGTGTACGTGCGGGGTGAGGCTACACATCAGTCGACTGACTTTTTCATCTCTAGTCATTAGATTTTCCAGCCGTTGGATACGAAATCAAGGGCCTCCAGTTTATCATCAAACTCCACCCCCCTGAGCCGCCAGCCACCACCGGCCCGCCCTCCCCGAAACCACTCATTTATTACCATTTTTGTCCTTCATATACGCGCTGATGGGTGGGCCCTATGGTAATGTGCGCTGCTGAATGTGGACCGTTTGACTGGTCAATTGATCGTGTTATCAACAAAATACGGAGCTGTATGGTGAGCCAGTGACCGTATGATCACCCTAAAATGTACTCCTATTTTATTAACACAGTACAGACTCAACCTACCATTTCTTTCTTTCATATACGGTCTGACAGGTGGGCCCCATGGTTACGCGCCCCGATGGTGCAATACTAGTTGCGCCGCGTGGAACGTTTGACTGGTCAATTGATTGTGTCATCAACAAAATACGGAGTTGTACGGGTGAGCCAGTGACCGTATAATCATGATATGTGTTTGTTTAACATGGTACAGACGCAAGGGCTCATATATACGCGCAAGCACTCACCGCTATAAGCGCACACACGCGAACCCTACCCTTATGAGCACCTTCGAGAGAGTGGGCCAGCATATATGATCTTGAGATTTTACGAAGTCACCATAGGTGCCTCGTAGTCGAGTGGAACATCTCCTCCCACTGAACGTACGTCGCCGGAAAATACTGAAATTAACACAAGATAAATGCGAGCACCGGGACTTTAACCTTGGTGGGCTCGAGAAACCACTGTCCTCTAACCATCCAACCACATGTTGGTTAGCACGACAAAATGTATGTGGTGACCGTGATGAGCTTATTCTGAAGTCCAGTGACCATATCGTGCTTTCGCTTCAAATACAATGACCGTAAGTGTCGTCAACAAAATACGGAGCACGCATCAAATGCAAAGTCCGTCAGTGTCATCAACAAAATATGGAGACGTATCGTGAGCTAGATACCGTTGTACTATTGTATATGCTTATTTTCTTAGTGGCCGATTGCGTGTGTGGTGTGGTGGGCACATCATTTCTAGTTGTGGTGGGTCAACATGAAGACTCATGGGTCGGTTCCATCCTGCGCCACATATAGGTTGGACCGAGACGTGTTATACGAAGACCCATGTGGAGGACTCGGCGTACAACACGAAGCTACCAGAGTCGCGGAGGACTCTATCCCCACTGGTGATAAGCCGACTATATATGATTTGTAACCCTAGGCCCTTAGTATGTTATACAAGCTTGGGGGCTAGTTCGTCGATAGTATACACACACGCACAATGCCTGGTATTCACGTGTACTTTGTACACACCCCTATCACTAATATACAGTACCAGGAGTAGGCTCTTTCTTCAACTGCAATTGAATCTAGCATGTGCATGTGTTTATTTCATATTATCGATCCATAGAGTGAGAGCGGTTTGAAATACAGGCAATGGATGCTTTTGCAATTCATATATAAACATTAATTAGTGCACTCCATGTTGTTAGTGTGAAGCACTTTATACATTTGTCACTTGCATGGATACATTCCAAATTGCTAGCTACGAAATAGAATACATGTCGAATTCAACATAAAGGGGGTTTCGAAGATTCGAATTCATAGGAAGTGCATTCATCTATTTGAACCCGAGATAATGGCATTTGTAAATCAGATGTAAAAGGGGGCATCAATCTTTGTTGTGAGTTTGAACATGCTATATATATTCATACGCATATCTAACTTTTTTTGCAACCAAGGAGATTATATCTGGAACCATGCATGAACTGAGGTAAGTTGCATATTTTTTAATATATACTCGTGTACAATGTATATTCAAATGTACCCCCTCCATTCCAAAATAATCGTAGCTTTAGGATTTTCAAGACTAAAGATTTGTGAAGTTTGACAAATCCCGAAAGTTCAATTCAAGAGAACCGAAAACGTTAAATGCTTCTGCTCCCAAATATTGAGGGCTCCTTTGATTCAAAGGAATTGCATAGGATTTTTGGAGGATTTAAACCCTTAGGAATTTTTCCTGTGATGCTCGTTTGATTCGTAGGATTGGCATCCTTAGGAATTTTTCCATATGATCCATTTGTACTACATTTTGGAGGAAATTTTCCATCCACTCGAACCTCTTTGTAGAATCCTTTGTTTTTCCTATGCTATCAAACATTCTTTCAAATCTTGTAGGATACTATGGGACATGTCACCCTATTCCTTCATTTTTCCTATTCCTTCATTTTGACAATCCTGTGAATCAAAGAGGCCCTGAACGAAGCGCCAAATAGGCCTCTGGTCACCTGAAACCGCGCGAGATTAATGTTTTGGTGGTAGGAAATTACTGTCCTAACTCTGGCCCGTGTAGCCTATCGGCCCGATGTCCAAAGGTCTAAACCGGGGTAGGTTTGTAACTTCACCAAGATGCCAGAGAAGCATTCATACACCGTGAGCGCCTACCCATGCGCTCGGCCGAAATCTATCCCACCCACATTGGGGACACCTGACATGACTGTCCTATCCCAAACCCGCAATATGTCCGAAATTTTAGACGGGGGGAAAGTTTGTAACTTTCCCCAAATTTCAAACAAGCGCGTCTCAAACCGAAACATTGTTCCCCCTTAGTTCCCCGCCTGCCTCCGTTTCCCCATTCATACTCCGTGGGCGCAAAAATGCCCTCCCCACCAGCCGCGAAACCCCAGCCTCCTCCGTCCTCCACCTCATAGCGGCCAATCCACCGCCGCCCTCCTCCATCACGCCGGAGTCGGTCCCCTGACGTCGTCGTCCAACGCAACCGCAACCGCAACACCCTCAAGGACTTAGCAGCTGAAGCCGAGGCAGAGCTGCCTCCACGACACTGACGTCGACGTGCGCCGTACCAGAACCACTCCGACCACGCCGTCCTGCGCCTCACTACTGCGGCTCCATTGTCGCAACCATCCACTGCACTGGAGCTATTCCCGCTACGCTGTCGTTCGCCGCCTCGGATCTGCTTCCCCGCCGCCGACAGATGGCCACCGCACCACACTCAACAACTTGGCCATGGGTTCGTCCAAGGCTGCACCGTCCTCCACAACTTCTGGTTTCTGGCGAACAACAAGAAGATCGTCGGAAAAACAGAAGGAGGACACAGCACTGCCAGCAGAAAGAGGTACTCCTCTTCCCTTATTCGTGCAAATCTTACATCTCCGCTCACACCATATTCATCCCACGAAAGAAACTAGTTGACCGCTTCTTACTGCATCTTCTTCGTGATACTAAATGCACAAGGTTTCCTCCCTTTTACTATTTCACCTTTGCTAGAGGTCAGTAGCCCGCCTGGATTTCAATTCAGGGTCAGTCGAACCGCAATTAAAAGAAGCAGCACCCGCTTAGGCGCGCAGAGCACCTAGTCCGCTTGTTCCCCGGGGAAGCGGCGCATCGGTGTCTATCATAGGGGTGTGGGGCGCAGGAGCTGCTTGCGCCTGACCTGGAGGTCGGCGGGGCTTGAATGGATGGCCTAGGGGCGGTGCCAAGCACGGTGGTGCGGTGAGGTCGAGGGGAGGGCGCAGGCAGGGGAGGAATAGTGGGTCGGTGGTCGCTGGCGTTTCGAGGAAGATCGTCAACACTGACTTGCTGGAGGTAGATGAAGGCGATCTGCCCGTTCTTTGTACATCGGACGGTGCAGAAAAAATGGACTGACCTATTTGCTTTCAGTCGACTGTTATTTTCATAGAATCATGTAGTAATTTAGTGTGCCATGCATGTTGTAGAACTATCATATGTCTCCCGTCATTTATTTCTCACCGACCTGCTATCTGCTACCTTTACACTGTACTAATTGTGCACACACTTCACCCATACTCACGCCATTGTTTTTTTATGCATGAGTATTTCAGACTCTGAAGCGGTGTTGATGAATGCAGAAAAGAAAAGACAGAAGTCGCTCTAGTGTAATTCGAAGATAAGCACTAAGCGTTCCCGCGCTCTAACGGGTGCAGTGTGAGCAGTTGGAGACAGTAAACTTAGCTCTGCAGTTGATGATCTCAATTGCCACACACAACCATCCCAGGTGCTTGCTTTAACTTCGCGCTGTCAAATGTGGCTGCATGTTGCATATGGTGTCTAGCTTGTATTGCTTCCAATTTGGTTAAATTGCATCTGCTTACTTTACACATTATACCTTTGATAATGACATGCCTTCTTGTTTTTGATACATACTACATATGTCTATTAACAATGTTCGTACATCAAACTAATGCTCTTTTGTATCCCTCATCAATCACTTATGATGAGACAGTCACCCGGGTGGGTTTCTGTGAGACGCCATACTCGTATAAAGAGTGCAGTGTCATCCTCCCCACATGATTCTCAAGAAACAGCAAGGCTAAATGAAGATAGTCAACGTAGCTCTCTAGTTGATCACCGCAATTCCCCCACACCACCATCGCAGGTGCTTGCTCTTACTTGGCAGTGTGATATGTAGTGTTCGTCTTACATGAAAGTAGTGTTCGTCAGTATCATGCATCAATGAGTTCTGAAGAGCAAATTTTATTCCTTTTTCTTGTGGGTTTGACTTGACAAGGCAAAATCAAGAAAGAGGAAGGAAAAGAGTAAGGAAGGCGATGATGGTGGTCCTCTGCAGCAACGTAAACGGAGCATCTGTACCGATTCTCCTTGTACTGATAGTGCATTACAAGGTCCAAGTCTCCGCTCCCCTACTCCACCATCCAAGGTGCTTGCTCTCACTTGGCAGTGTGATATCTAGTTGCATGTTGCATATGGTGTCTAGCTCGTATTGCTCCTAATTAGTGTAAACAGCATCTGCTTGGCTTACACACGATACATGTGAATATGACACGCTTTCCTGTTTTTGGTACATACTATATCTTATGATAAGGCACTTTTCTTGTGTATCCCTCATCAATGCTCCTAATTTGTTAAATTGCATCTCCTTAGCTTACACATTATACATGTGAATATGACGCGCCTTCCTGTTTTTGGTACATACTACATCTGCCTATCACACCATGTTCTTACATCAAACTACGGTTCTTGTGTATCCTGCGTCTATCGCTTATGATGAGACAGTCACACGCGTGGGTTAATATGAGACGCAATACTCTTATAAAGAATGCAATTTCATCCTCTCCACATGATTCTCAAGAAACAGCAAGCCTAAATGAAGATATTGAACGTAGCTCTGTACCTGAAGACCGCACTTCCCCTACACCACCATCATAGGTGCTTGCTCTAACTTTGCAGTGTGATATGTGGTTGCATGTTGCATACGGTGTCTAGTTTGTAATGCTTCTAATTAGGGTAAATTGCATCTGCTTAGTTTACACACTATACCTGTGAATATGAAATGCCTTCCTATTTTTGGTACACACTACATCTATGTGTTAACCTTGTTCTTACATGAAACTACCTCTCTTCTGTATCTTGCATCAATCACTTACGATGAGTCACCTTTATTCGTTGCATATTGCATATTATTTCTAGCCTGTTGCCATGTATTGCTTCTAATTTGGTCAAATACATTTGTTAGGGCACCCTTTTAATTTGGCAGAGTGATATTGGTTTCATCTTTCATATGGTTTCTAGCTTGCATCGATTCTAACAAGTTCAAGCACCTTGTGCTTAGTTTACACTTTATACATCATACATGTCAATATGTCACGCCGTCCTGTTTTTCATATATATTCCATCCTCCTATCATGCGGCTGCCTTACATGAAAGTAGTGTTCGTCAGTATCATGCATCAATGAGTTCTGAAGAGCAAATTTTATTCTTTTTTCTTGTGGGTTTCACTTGACAAGGCAAAATCAAGAAAGAGGAAGTAAAAGAGTAAGGAAGGCGATGATGGTGGTCCTCTGCAGCAACATAAACGGAGCATCTGTACCGATTCTCCTTGTACTGATAGTGCATTACAAGGTCCAAGTCTCCGCTCCCCTACTCCACCATCCAAGGTGCTTGCTCTAACTTGGCAGTGTGATATCTGGTTGCATGTTTCATATGGTGTCTAGCTCGTATTGCTCCTAATTAGTGTAAACTGCATCTGCTTAGCTTACACATGATACATGTGAATATGACACGCTTTCCTGTTTTTGGTACATACTATATCTGTCTATCACACCATGTTCTTACATGAAACTACTCTTCTTGTGTATCCTGCATCAGTCACTTATGATGGGACACCTTTAAGTTGGCAGTGTGATATTGGTTTGCGTCTTGAATATGATTTCTAGCATGTATTGCTTCTAGTTTGATGAACGCCACCTATGATGAGACAGTTTTAACTTGGCAAAGTGATATTGACTGCACCTTCCATATGGTGTCTTGTAGTGTTTCTAATTTGTTGAAGTGCCTTCTGCTTAGTTACCACATCATAGGTGTGAATATGTCAAGCCGTCCATTTTTTCATACATATTCCATCCTCGTATCATGACTTTGCCTTTCATCAGAGTAGTGTTCGTCAGTATCATGCATGAATGAGTTCTGAAGAGCGAATGATATTCCTTTTTCTTGTCGGTATGACCTCACAATGCAAAATCAATAAAGCTGAAGGAAATTGGCAAGGCATTGGATGATGGTGGTCCTTCCGAGCAACTGAAACGGAGGTTCTCTACAGATTCTACTCCGCCATCCTCCCAACAAGATTTGCAAGACAACACAAGACTAGACAGTCAACGTAGTTGTGTAGATGACGAGCACATCTCCCCTACTCCACCATCACAGGTGCTTGCTCTAACTTGGCACTATTATATGTGGTTGCATGTTGCATATGATGTCTAGCTTGTATTGCTTCTAACTTTGTTGAATTGCATCTGCTTACTTTACACATAATGCCTGTGAATATGACATGTGTTCCTGTTTCTACATCAGACTACTATTCTTGCATATCCCGCATCAGTCACTTATGATAAGGCACCTTTAAGTCGCCACTGTGATATTGGTTGTGTCTTGCATATGATTTCTAGCATGTACTGCTTCTAATTTGTAAAGCTTCTGTAACGAAAAATATCACAACAAGTTTTGGCGGTAGGGTCCTTTGTTTTGTTTTTTCTAGTTCATTTGGTTGCTTGTTTTCAAATTCAATATCACAGCAATATCACAACAAGTTTTATAGATATGACAGCAATATCACAGATTTTAAACAATTAAACTTGGGCATCGCATAGATCCACATTAGATAACATGTGCATATAACATTTCAAACGAACTTCAACGGAGTTCCACATAGTAGCAAACACATAGACCCACAAATAGCAAACACATAGTTCCACGTAGTTTCACAACCACTAGACAAGTTCAACCAAACTAAAAGAGCCAAGTATCGAAGAGCATAATCAGTTGCTCCTTCCCCTCTTCGAGTTACGGTCCTCGTTACTCTTTGAATGAGTCTCTCCGGTCTTCTTCTTGGGCCGGCGAGGAACCGGTCTCTGGAAAGGATCCGGACTCAGCAAATCCTTCTTCTTCGGATTCCTCTTCGGCAACTGAGACGCTTGAGTTGTTTGAGTTGGTGGAGGTCCATAATCTTCATAGTACTCCTCCTCCCCGTTGCTCTCCTCCTCCTCCCCTTCTTCATTTGTGGCCTCCTCCTCCTTGTCCTCATCCTCGTCCTCCTCCTCCTCCTCCCCAACCAACCTAGATGACGAGGGAGCATGGCTCGATGAGCCGATGAGACCCTGTGTGGCTACAGGCTGATAAGCTTCAACTGACCCAGCTCTAGCACACCCAAGCAGCCCTACCAGCTTGCGACAACGCTTCATGAACTTCTGCACTCACAATGAAACAAGGGCATAATAAGTATCAGATCGACTGATTGCAAGTGAACAAGATGCATCTGTTCTGAGGAGGCTGAAATTGTACCTTCATCGTCCCCTCACTTTGTTCTCATATTCTATGCTCCCGGGGAGATCACCTAGTGCATCTGAGGCTTCAAGGATGCATCTATTCAGCTCACCAGACTGCAACGTCATAAGTCAGTCACGATGACGAATAAACTAATTTAAATACAACCGTCGATTCAAACTTATCACTCTGTTGATGAGGGGTGCAAACTCCCTAAATCCACTGTGCATGTCTCTGATGCCGGTCTGGTAGGCCTCTTCCTCGGGGTCATCCCTCTCCAGCTCCGCAATGTCTTCCGCCGTCCACCGAGGCCTGAGACGAAGATAGTGCTTTTGGCCATCATCGTACCACCTCATGTGTCGGCTCAGGTAAGCATCCTAGTCAGTAACTTTCCTCTCCACGTATTTACGGTACCTCCGTCGGTTCCACTCCGTCACATGAATTTTATGCTCCTCTCCCCAGTCTGTGATCGACTAATTCTTCTGTCGGCTCATCCTGCAAGGCATAAGCAACAAGAATCATCATAAGCGCAATGAGATCATCATAAGCAACAAGAAACATGATAAGCCTAATGAAATCATGGGCACGGAGAACAAAGCGCTCACAGGTGGAGTGCGTGGCCGCCGGTATCGGTGGGCTGGCCCGGTGGGGTATGCTGATAAATCCCAAACTGCGTGGCCACGTGGTGTGGCAAGTGCCACTCGACATCGTACACACAGATCATGGGCACGATGCACCGCCAGGGACCACGGTTCGCATCGCACATCACGTTCAGATCAAAGTCCCACTCTCGGTCATGATACGGCCACCAGTTTACCTGTTACATATACATTGGTAAGTTCCCACTCTCGGTCAAAAGTGGAATCAAAGAGAAAGGTGTTGAGCGAGTTCATATACCTGCGTATGCGTCAAAGCGTCCAACTCGTTGGTGTAGGTCTTGTACGAAGTCTTGTTTAGGACCGTGTAGAGTTTGACAACGTCCCACTCGTAAGCTACGGTGGGGTGTCGAGTCTCGTCGCCTTCTTCACTATAGGCACCCCACGGGTATCTTTGCAACTTCTCCGGACGCCCCACCGGTAGCCGCTCCCACATCCAAATGGAGAAGGCCCAGACAAAGCCACACATATTGGACTTGCCTCCCGTCCTCTGTGTTGCGTCGTCAAGCTGCAAAACATCAAATGAGGATGAGATATAAGAAAATGTCATGGACACACTTTCGTAGGTAGGTAGGCAATTAGATCCTCTCTTACCGAACGGTATAAGTAGGCGAGAGATGCGGTCCCCCAACTGTACCATGCCTCCTAGTCCGCTAGGAAGAAGAGAGACGACCAGTTGGCAGGGTTCCCGGAGCTGTCCAGAAACACGACCTCCGTGAGAAGATACCACAGGTAGGCCCTCGCGTACCACTCCACGGTCGTCTCATCCGTGCCTTCGAGCATTTCTGCCGGTGCTCCGAGAGCCAGGTCAATGGCACACCGGATGTACGGTTACCCTTGACAGCGGGGCAATCGCCGATGAGGGCTGCAACCCTCTGCTGCCAGTTGGTCCTCTCCACTCGCCCGGTGAGTGCATGACCCTTGATCGGCATGGCAGTAATCATCGCCCAATCCTCGAGGGTCACCGTCATCTCCCCGCATGGCAGATGGAAAGAATGGGTCTCCGGTCACCACCGGTCAATCAACGCCGTCAGAGCTGCGTGGACAAGCGTCGGTGGCTGATGCTTGAACTGCAACACAAAACCCAACAGACGGGCTCTCTTGAAGAACGGCGCGTAGCGCTCGTCGTAGTCCATGTGCCCATGAACCCCATGACCCCTCATGCGCAGTGGCTGGAGCATCTGTCAAAAAGTGAGCGACAAAAGTTAGGAAATTATTTTCATCAATCCGAAAACTTTCATCAAAATTTCGTTCATATCACTTACCTCTCCGTTCTCTATGAACCGGGCACGATGACCCATGTCGAATGCCCAGTCCAGCATGGAGTACCGTGGGACGATGTTGTCCGCAAGAGGTGGCCGCCTTAATAAAATTTCATAAACAAAACCACCATAAGCATAAAGCATACATAAACAAAAAATGAACTCAAATCATATCAACATGCATCATATCAAAATAAAACTTTAAGCATATTCCTCCAACAACAACTACGACACATGATGGATCAAATCATATCGACATGCATCATATCAAAAAAAATCCTCCAACATACATCATATCATCATATTTTTAAATAAAGTTTTCCAAACAACATCTTCATATCATCATATCAACATGCATCATCAAACTAGGGTTCATCTTCACACTAGATCATATCATCATATCAACATGCATCATCAAACTAGGGTTCATCCTCATATCAACATTACATCATAATTTTTTTAACAAAAAAAATTATGAACTAGGTTCATCTTCACACTAACATATGAACTATTGATTAGAGTTCATATCCAATACCACTAGTTACTAAAGAACTAAGAACTACAACTACAATCAATCTTAGGTGAAAAAAATCCAATCTAAGTTCAAAAATATGAGGGATTTCAAGCAAATAATGCGTCGAATCAGAAGCAAGTTTGCAAACACTAATTGGAGGGATTGGAGGAGCTTACGTTTCTCTCTTCGGGGTCATCTCGATCCGCAAAAACGGTGAAGAATCGGTGAAGATCCGAGGGGGGAGTGGAGGAGATGAGAGAGGGAGAGAGGGGCGACTTGGGGGAGAAAATGAGGAACTGCCGACGGGAGGGGGGGAGGGGTGGGGAGATGGGCAGGGGCGTGGGGGTTTCGGGGCAAATAACTGCCCGGACCCTACCGCCAGGGGCTCTGGCGGTAGGGTTAGACAGGCTACCGCTAGGTCCCCTGGCGGTAGGCTGCGACGGAGAGGGACGGCGGCCGTTTCCGCGTGCTGACGTGGATAAGTACCCTACCGCCAGGGGCCTTGGCGGTAGGCTGTCTAACCCTACCGCCAGAGCCCCTGGCGGTAGGAAAAAGGGCCAAATCCTGAAAAAAATTCAAACCAGGGTTTGATCCTGAAATTCTTTGTCAAAAGGGTCAAAACATGAAATTTTGCCCCTGCAGGCCTCACGGATCAATTGATCGATGGCCGCAGATGTCGTGTGCTACGCTAGTCTCAACCGAGCACCGCGAGGACGCGAGGAGCAGAGCACACATGTATACGAGTGATCACGTTGGCTCCGAGACACTGGTCAAGCCGTTTCTGGTGTGAAGCAGAGTAGGAGCAGGATGAGGAGAGAAGTTTCGTTGTTGTAAGACCTCTCCCAATGCATTGGTGCTAAAGTGGGGTGCTAAGTGCATTAAAATGCTTAGCAACTAATGTCCCTAATGCATCGGTGCTTAGGTTTTATAACTAAGCCTCCTCTATTTAATTGTTTAATAATAAAACTCCTTCATGTATTGGTTGGTAGTCTTTTTTGCTTAGGTCCATGTGCTTAGCATTGGTTCTTATTGGGGTCACCATAATGCTCTTTCTTCTCTTTGAATGCTTTGCCACATTATATTTTTATCTATGTGGCACCCTTAGCACCTGTACACCGTGGAGCACTAAGAAAAGCCTAACTTGTTGCCGCCTAGTACAGTGGGGGTGGGGTAGAGATCGAGGCGTGAGAGGGAGTGGAGTCGAAAAAAGCAGGGTGTGCGGATGCAGGCGGCTTGTGAGGTTTTTGACACACACAAAAAAAGGTCAGTACATCGCATAGCACAACAGTTGCGCGACCAGGGAAGACAGTTCCCAGCGAACACATTTCAGTGACTTTCAACCATTGTCCCCCCTGCCCTTGGACCACGTTGGAATAACAACGGTGATATGCTCATCGCTGTCGCTTCTCGTGAACCATCAAGAGAACACGCTGCCTCATTTTTCTGTGATCCTCTTCTCTTAATCCTCAGCCGGACCAACCATTCTCCGGGAACCGCCATCCCATCCCAGCCAGGCAAGAGAAGACCACGCCACTGCTTTCTACAGATGACTGAATGGAGCAGGAGGGCGTGGCACTTGGAGGAAGGAGAGCCGCCTATCCAGCACATTAATGAGGAAATTATGGAGTGCGACAGTGTGGCAATGTGCATGATGTAATCTTGAGGATCGATGGATAATTCCTGGTGCGTCTCACGCCCACACTATCAAATTCAGACCCAGACATTTGGACACAATACACCAAATAATGCACAAAGACGACTTGATGAGGAACATGCTATTCTTCTGATGCTTAGGAAAGTCTAGCTTGCTCTTTATAAAGGACTTGAGTCGAAGCATTGGCATGGTATCATGTAGTATATCCTCCAGTAGGTGAATAGCTAAGAACCCCCTAATTAGGGCATGTACAATGGTTGATAAGATAGTCTTATCTTAAGTTTTGCATGTAATTTAAAGATGACAAAGAAAAATGTCTACAATGGGTCATCTCTTAGCCTTATCTTCAAACTCGGGCGCCCCAACCGCTTACGCTCGCGTCGCCTCCAGGGGGGCGACTCGGGCGCCCCAACCACCGCCGCCCTCGACCTCCCTCCTCCCCTTCTTCCCCGCCGCCGCCGAAGCAGGCCAGCGAGCGAAGCTCGCCCGGCGGACGGCGGACGGCGGGCCTTTCTCCTCTCTTCACGAGGGGATCCTCTAGCTGAGATGCATCGGCGTCCCTGGGCGTACAGCATGGAGGCGGAGTTGGCGCGCTCGGGCGGCGGCCCGATGGGATCCCGGCGGCACTGCGGAGGCTGGCGGCGGCGGATCTGGGGTTTCCCGCCCCAGATCGGTTATCCTTCGGGTGGTTGGGCTCGGGCGCTGTCCGGCGGTCCTAAGCGGTGGTGGGCGCTCGCGTTGGCTATCCTCCTTCACCGATCTGATTGGGGGCAGCCGAAGGCGTTGGCGTGATGCCGGATCCGAGCACGGTGGTGGCGTCGTCCCCTTCAGGGATGACGGTCGGGTGGTGGGTCCTTCTGGCGGCGCCGGTGGCGGCGGATCTTGGGATCCCGCTCCGGGGGACGTCGCAGGACGCGGTGGCCCGTGCACAAGAGATGAAGTTTCTTCGAACAAATATGAGTGAAAACTTGCTTTTGACTACTGCAAAGGCCGGCGGTGGCGGCGCTGTCTGTGTCGTTCCCTTCTTGAAGGCATCGCCATGGAGAAGTTCAAGGTCACTCTCTGCTACCTCCGGGGAAACCCTAGATCAGTTGATCGGATGATGGCGGCGCTCTGGCGTCGTTCCCCCTTGGGGGCATCATTCATGGAGGTACACACGGGCTCGGGGAATAGAGGACGGCTTCTTTGGTGGAGTGGTACTTCATCTTATACATTGATGGCGGCGGATCTTGGCGGCATGGCGCTGTGGAGATTCGGAGTCCGATGCACGGAGATGGAACTCGCGCAGGGAGGTGGCACTATCTGGCGTCGTGGTGGCGTCGACGGCAGTTAGACCGAACAAGGTTGATGCAGCAGTATAGCACTGAAGATGGATTGGTGGCAGGTGGCTGCGGCGGCCTCATACCCGGCAGGCGTCCTGGTTGAGGAGTGCGCCAGACTGGTAGGTGCCCCATACCCGGCAGGTGTCCTAGTTGGGACCTCAGGTCTTAGATGGTAGGTTTGGCTGCGAGGTCTGTTCGGTATTAGGCCCAGACTACCAGCATCCCTTCATCAATTGGATAGGAGTAGCGACAGATGTTGCATAGACGGTGGCTTTAGTCTTATTGTTGTATGACTTTGTAAGGTCTTGTGTGAATAATTAATAAAGTGACTGCATGCATCGTCCCGATGCAGAGGCCGGGGGTCCTCCTCCATTTCTAAAAAAAATCTTCAATAACTAGCAATTCCTAAAAATGTGGTGAGACATATTATGCTAAGAGATCATCTCTTGTCTTATCTTAAATAAGAGAAGACAAGCCTTCTCTTATGAATTCTCTCTCCTCCACTTCATCATTTATCCTACGTGGCACTCCTAAGATAGCATCATTGTACATGCCCTTATGAGTATGGTCTTCCGGTAGGTATGAGGCGCTTCACACAAACATTGAATTTCTAAATATTTTCCTTTTGAGAAGGAAAACCTTTTTTTAAAGTTATGACCTCTGCATCAAGATGACACACCTACCCAACACACAACTTAATATTGTGTTTACAAAGTTCATGGAATATAAAGCCAACCGGCTAATGTTTCATCCTTGAGTGATATATGCTGGTAGACCCAAGATTTTCTGGTCAAATTGGCACGTTGCATTGTACAAACTAGTATCGTGCTTAAGCCACGTGAGATTGAGACCTGCCTGCTAGACAACCTCCCCTGCATGGATCTCCAAATACACACAATTTCACATGAAACAAATATTGCAACAATACTTAGCTAAGGAAAATACCCTTCTAGTTTTCCTCAATAGAAACATTACAACAATCTTTAGCAAATAAACATTATTTACTAGTCCTCCATCTGCATTGATAAATGAGATTGGTGTTACTAGATAAAATATTTTTCTTTGAAGTGGCATATTTCTATGTAGGGTTCATGTTGATTCCACAAGTGATTACACTTCTAATTAGAAAGTTTGATATAACCCCACATTGGTAGAGACACATAATTTAGTACATTACCTTTTCTCCAAGATATACTCTAAGCACCTCTCGCACTTTTCCGAATAAATAATGTCAGGCCACTGATCTAAAAAAATCAATTTGTGCATCATATGGTCAAGGCTCAAGAATTATCCCATTGTTGGGTTTAGAAGTCCCTTTGGGTTAATTAAAAATGCCGCTTGTGAAAAGGTTCTAATGAGTGGAAGCTTCCGTATTTCACATGAGCGGTGACTAACACCTAGTAGATTTATAAATCACTCCACACTTTTGTACCATGATGATGTCGTCTGTGTTGCTTCTCGTGAACCATCAAGCAAAATAACTGCCATCTTTTTCTCTCACCATCCTATCCTCATCCTCACTGGCTGAACTGGTCTCCACTAGTCACCATTCCAACCCATACAACAAAATAAAGATCACTCCATTACTTCCTCAAGATGGCATAAGAGTGTCGCTTACATCGCCGCCTGAGTAGGTGCAACGATCACTAGAGCAAGCGGTGTGAGGGGCTGAAACTGCAAAGTAAGGAGGCAAAGCCAACAATTTTAACCAATATGTGCGCATTGTAATTTTGGTGATGTATTGTTAATTCCTGGCAGATTGTTCGTACTTGAGGTTTCAAAGCCAGACAGCTAGTACATATTTAGTGAAGTGCAACGGGACGCAAACGTGATGATGCCATGCAGTCCTAGATTAATGTTAAGCTGTGAGTTGGTGTAACTGGGGTTGGTCTACGAATTTCCTGATAATTTTCTTCTCGGACCTCTCTAACCTGCTGCATTATAGTGACGCACCTAGCCAACGTACAACTTATTATTACAAATATCATGGAAAATAAAGCCTTGCTGGTAAGTTTCATTCTTTAGCAAGATGAATAGATCAGCGTTGTCTAGTCCAAATGTCATGTTGCATTGTACATACTAATGTTTTCTTGAGCAAAAATGTGATGCCCATGCTTAGCAAAAGAACATTATAAACTACTACTCCACGTGCATATGCACATGATTTTAAGATTTAAAAGGTCAAAACTTATTACGTGTCTCCATTACTATAGAACTTCTTTTGCCAACATTGGTAGAGAACATTGATATGCTAGATCCATTATCTTTATTTGAAGCGAGCGGTTTTGCTTAGGATTTCCTTGATTATCTCATCTGACACTCTATGTTCAAGAATCTGTAACCTCAAGTCTGCAGATTTGGGATTAATTTTTTCCTTGCAAAGAAAACTTCCAACTGTCAAATTGACAAGGGTCTACTACACTCACTAGTTACCACTCGATTAATCATTGTTATTTACCAAATCTAAGCTAGTGGTAGAAGCAAGAATGGGATCTGGAGAAGAGCCAGGGGATGGGAGGAAGGATACACGCCTGACGGCGCCCAACCAAAGACAAATGTTCTTCGATACTCTGATAACTACACAAGCAGTGACCATATACTTAGCTTCACTAGGACCACGCTGGACCGTGACAGCGTGGAGTGGGTTTATTCGCAGCCGTTCCCGAGACATTTCCTCCTCCTTTAGTCTTTGCTTGACCCCAAGCCAGTGCTCGAGGGAAACAAACCTGCAAGGGAATGAGGTCCTCCCAGGTTGCCAGATGCCGAGAACCCCGACCGGTGAACCAGGCCTTGCTCCACTTGACAATGTCCGCGCTGAACTTGCCACCGCTGTTGCACTGCAATTTGAACTTGCAAAGGTAGTAGGTCTTCATCAAGAATAGGAAGCTCTGGCATTACTTTAGTTGATGGAGGCAAGCTGGCATGGAGTTGCAACACGTGGATCACTGGGTGGATCTTGGCATGTTCCGACAGAGCCAGTTTATACGCCAACAAACACACACGTTGGAGCACCTGAAACGGACCAAAGAAACGAAATGATAGTTTTTGGCATAAGTTTGCGAAAATTCCATGGCGCGGACGGGCTTGCTCGCTCCCGGTATCGCGAACCGTCAACTGGTCATGGGATATGTGATGTACGCGGTATTGTGGGGTGTCTACGCTGGATAAATTAATGTGTATGTGGACGGATGCAGCGATGTTGACGCGATGCGTGCAGACGGACGTTGGAGACACAGGGGACGGGCGTTTACGTACTGTAAAACGTCAGAAGTGCATTAACACCTGTTTGCCTGTATTCACTTAAAAGCAATGTGTTGTCACTGCCCATACGTATACGGAGTTGAAGAAATTGATCGACAAGCAAGACGCACATACTGATGGAAAACCAACTGAAATTATTCCTCATGGCAAGGCACTAAACGATTTTTCTTTTCCAACGGAAACACATTAAAATGAAAATGTAGGTGATCATGCACACATCACATTACATCCAAGCGACCATACGCATATATTATTCATCACACACAAGAAAACAAAGACACACAAACTGCTTACAGCAGTACAGACTGAACAAGCAGTTTATTATTGAAACACCAAGCAGTTTATTATTGAAACTGTCCTCCTTAGAAAATGGCTACTGAGCCCTCAACAGCAGACTACAAATTTTTCATTGTAACCAGGGTCAGATGGAGATCGCATGCTGCTTGCATGTGTTCTTCCTGTGACCACCGATGCCACAGTTTGAGCATTTTGCTTCTTTCCTTCTTTCCGAGGAAGATCACCCCTTCGTGGGCATGTGGTGCTCTTGTGACCTCGTTATGCTACAGAAGCGGATTCGCTTACTGTTACTTGTACCACATCCATCGGCAGGTTTTGCAATTGTTGTTTGCTTGTATTTTTCGCTCTTTGCGCCTCGGTCATCAAATGGAGGCTTGTCCCCGCTGGTGGTGGGTTGGTCTAGCTTACGCTTTCGTTCTGGAGCCTTTAGCCTACGAAATTACCAATTCTGCTACCCTCTGCATCACGGGCACACCCACTGCAATGGAATCAACTCTTTTTCTTTCTTTTTCTCTGCCTCAATTCTGTCTTCCAGACCCATCCCACCACGGAGGTGTCAATTTATCCATTGTTTTCCCGAGCATATCCATTGCACAGTCATACGCAGTTGTATTTGCATCCCACAGGTGGACAACCTCAAGGGCATGGGTCTACGGGTTTGAATGTCTAAATGAGTTTGCATCAATATTGTCCTTCTGAAGAAATACCAAATGCTCCGGCAACATATCCCTTGCATCTTTTGTCCAACGTTTCATAATGTGCTTTGCAAGTATCTCGTCTATACCAAGAAAATCAAGGACCTGCAAAACGGCATAGTTTGTAATTGCCATGGTTAATTATCTGGCTAAATAAACATGTTTGCTTTTGAGCGCACACACACAAGAGCAACAACCCAATGAATAAAAAAGATATACATCTTCGGCATAATATTCTTTTTGTTACCTTAAGCGCATGATCGCACAACAAGCCCGTGTGCTCAAAATCACCACATTCACACGAGTTCAGCGACGTCATCATCAACTTCCAGTGTGTACACAATCCTGCACCATTTGGCATGTTTTTCTGGGTGGTAGCGCCGTGCAAAATATGTTTTGCGTTTGCTGATCTCCTCTATCTTGTATTGCCCAGCTTCATACAGGACCTCGCCAAAATTTTCAAACATCGCTCGAGTGTATATATCACTAGCATGCTACTCAAGTGGTGTGTTCACTTTCATAACATGAGAAATCTGGACAAAATTATTTGAATGAGTAATATGACATAAAATATTATTTATGATGCATCAGCTCAGTTTTGTCTTGCTGATGGTTAATCGAAAAATAATACTAACCGAGCAGCCACAAACTATCTCCTGCATACATTTGGTCCTCTCGATGTTCAATCTGTTTTTTCCATATCTAACTCCAAAATCAATTTCCCGGGAATTCAGTGTAATAGTCATAGCTTCTCCAAGTGAATCAAAATTTTGTCCAACAGCAAGGATTACGACAGTTTCAGTCTTCTTCTCCGCATAGAGCTCAACGTTTTTTCCAGGGCACTTACCCTTCCAGCACAGGGTGGACATTCAAGAGGTGCATTCTCAATAGATTATGTGTAATTTGGAAAGAAATCGACGCATGCATTGAAAATTATTTGTTTGCTTAATTAACTATTGCTATCCGGCATATAGGAGATGTATGGCAGTAAGCAGTACCATGATTTAGCATTTCTTATGTCATACATTGTGTTTGGAAAAAAGAACAAACGTAATGATTCAGGAGCACATAAATGGATCTGTGTACCTCGTCCTCCAGCTGGGGGCTTGAGGATCATCCTGCTCGGTTGACTGCTCTGGGTTGGGCGTTGACAAACTGAGCCCTTCACAACTGTTGTTCAAATCTTTTTTCTTTGACAAATCTGCTGTTCAAATCTAATTGTATTGTCGGCATTGTGCCGCCTATCGCCAATGATGGACTAGGCGGCTGTGCACAACAGAGTTTCGGTGGGTTTGGCGGGCAGTATCGGCTCGCCGCCGCCAAGATCCAGCACGAGAAACCTATGCCAAAGAAGGGAACCAAGTACCAAGTTCACACGCGCGAGGCATAACGGACAGCAGTACGCTGCCCAAGCGGGAGACATGGATCAGGATCTGATGGAAACTCGAAGCCATCGGCTCCCGTCCCGCCTTCGTCGTCGCCTTGGCGTTGCCTCTGCTTTTGACTGCTGCGGTCATCCAAAAGGATAAATCTTTTTTTTTGTACTACTCGGCGTCAGGTGGAGCCGCTGTGACATACTCTTACATGCTTATCCATTGCAAATTCACCAGTTCGTGACACAGGACAGAACGTGGCCCGCTGTCATGAACCGGCACCCCCATTCTGTACCATGGGAACCGTTGGCCCGTGCGCCGTGACCGAATCGTCAGATGAAACGTCGGCCCGACCGTATACCACTGTTCCACGTTACGTATGGGTCTCCTGACATATACGATTGCATTCAAAGCCTGGTGCAACATGTCCCTCGTCCATTGGCAGGCGTAGCGGGAGCAGGCGTGCTCGTCCGCTACAACGCCGCTCTCGTAAGTTTGTGGCTTCAAGTACACCAATTGCCCCATTGCAATTAAACACCCTATAAGAACACTTGAGGTCGGCCTTGTCTTTCATATGTTGTCCAGCACGATTCAAGTGTTGACAAAGTAGGGCGACCATTGTAGTTCTGTCTTTTGTCCATGCCACGAGATTGGTTTTTTTAGAAAAAGAGGATTACCCCCGGCCTCAGCATCTGAACGATGCATACAACCACTTTATTAATTATTATTCTTATAAGACCTTACAAAGTAATACCACGGTAAGATTAAAGCCGCCGTCTAAGCAACAAGTTGTCGCTATACCTATCCAGTTGATGAAGGGGCGCAGATAGTCTGGCCTAATACCAAACAAACATCGCAGCCAAACCTAACATCTAAGACCTGAGGACCCATCCAGGACGCCTGCCGGGCATGGGTCTCGCCGGTTCGGCTTGCTCTCAGAGGCCGCCGCCGCCAACTGCCACCGCTCCATCTTTAGAATTGTACTGATGCATCAACCTTACTCGGTCTAGCTATCGTCGACGCCACAACGGCGCCCAACGGCACCTCCTCCCTGCGCGCAAACAGTTGTGCACGTCGCGGTCGCCACTGATACACCTCAGCACCATGCTGCCAAGTACCACCAGCCGACACAACTTGAAGTCTTTGGAAGATCTGTCGTGCGTAGCACCTGCCGATCAGGCACGACACAGCGTAGCACCTGTCGGTCAGGCATGACTTAACATCTCCACCGAAGCTCCGTGCAAGACGAAGCCGCTCCACCTCCTGCCTCTGACTTCCAGCGCTGCTCCACAAACGATGCTCCCGAGAGATAAACGACACCGTAGTGCCGCCATCGTCCGATCTGAAACACCAGATCCTAGGGTTTCCACCAAAACAGCACGAGTGGGTCAACAGTAGTTACACGACGATGCCTCCATCAAGGTAACGGCGTAGAATGCTGACATCGCCTGCCAACAGCTCGGTTTTTACCGGCAACCATGTCTCCCTAACTCGCAGCCGGGACTAGATGATGGATCTCGAGATCCAACCACCAGGCCGGCCATCTCTGACAAAGAAGATGACCACCACCATTGGCCAGCGAGACGACGCGAGATGAAGTAGGGCGCTGCCAGCGTGCGTCCTGGCCAGCACCACCGGCGCTCGGCCCGTCCTAGACCACGCCTCATGGCCGAGGGCAACGGCAAGTGCTGCCACGACAAGGACGCAGACCGGAAGTCCAGATCCGACCCACCCGTGCGCCGCCACGTGGCCACCACCAAGCGCCGTTTAGGGGCAACCCCGCCGCTGTGAGGGACGCTGCCCCACGGGCAGCAGGCGCCAGCCACCGGCGGAACATTGCCGCGCGCCACCGGCCGCCGCGAGATCTGCGCGAGAACGACGAGGACGCCCCGCCGCCACCTTCCCTGGGGACCACGCGGGCTTCGCCGGTGTCTCCTCCGGCGGCGGCGAAGTGGGGGAGGAGCGGGGAGGGGCGGCTGGCGGCGCGGTTAGGGTTTCCCCCGTGCGCCAGAGGCGACGCGTGGGGCACGTGCGGGCTTCGGGCCACGAGATTGGTAACTACCACATCCACACATCGTTGTCTTGCTGATGCCAAAGAACTGAGGTTTGTGCCCATACAATACTTCAAACGGTGTGGATTTGAGGGTAGAAACGGTAGGAGGTGTTGTACCAAAATTCTGCCAACGAGAGCCACTCCATCCACCTCAATGGGCAATTATGCAGAAAAAAATAACGCAGATCGATCTCCATGCACTGGTTGATACGCTCTGTCATGCCATCCATTTGCAGATGCCGAGTTGGGGAGATGTTGAGAGTGGTATGGGGTCTACTTGCAGAGCTCCTGCCAAACTTTGTTGGTGAAGATTCAATCTCGATCTGAGGCGATGGCATCTAGAGGTCCATCGACTTTGAAGATCCATGTATGCCTTTGCCACTTGCATAGCCGAGAAGAGATGTCGAAGAGGAATGGAGTGATTATACCTCGTCAACTTGTCCACCACTACGAGAATCCAATTGTAGCCATGAGAGGTAGGTAGCGCCTCCACGAAATTCACCGTCACCATTTGACAAGCTTGCTCTGGCATGGGCAACGGCTGCAGCAGACTAGGATACTACACATGCTTCAGCTTGGCTTCTTTGCAGACAACACCTGCACTCACAAAGTCTTTTAGCATTTGCTTCAGTCGCGGTCACGCAAAGAGCTGGATGACATGGTTGTAGGTCGCCTGCACCCAAGAGCTAGTGGCCGCCGATGGCTCAAGCATGAAGCTCCTGCAAAAGTTGTTGTTGCACGACACTGTTGTTGCCACAAATTCGTCCTTTGTATTGATGAATCAAACCTTCTTGCATAGTAAAAGGGGTTTGCAAGGAGCCCTAAACCACTGCAGTTGCGAGCAACCAAGTGTACTGTGTGTCTTTTTGGTATCATGTCGTGATAGCTTCCAACCATTTAGGCACACACACACACAAGGTCACGGCGCATAGCTTCCCCTTTTGTTCATCGTGACGAGACAAGGCATCATCCACAAGTTTGGTGGCTCCTTTGTGATACTCAACAGTGTACTGAAATGCCTCCGTTTAAAAAAAATAGTGTAATGAAGGCCGAGTAATTTGGTGAGGGCCTTATGCTGCCACGGTATGGTGAAACATTGTTCAGCCAAGCATGCAAAGCTGCGGTGGTCTGTGTGAATAGTGAAGGCAGACAAATAGGATCGTGAGCGATCAGCTGCCATTAGTATTGTGCTGCATTCCTTCTCATATGTAGAGTTGGCTTGTAAATTGTAACCAACCTTTTTACTTGGTTGCCTGCTAGGACTTTATTAATGTATAAAGTTGAGTTCTTCTCGCGCCTCCGTTCTAGTGAAAAACAACTGATCGACAACACATATCTTGTTATGCCCCATGAACATCAACGGATTTGATCTCTTATAGTTCTGGCTCTTGTGCTCGTTCTAGCCGCAAAAATGCCCACGCACAAAACTGAGGGACGGTCGTTGTCGAATTAATCAACAGGCGAGCGATCCAACGAAACAAGGAGGAACAAGCTAGGTACGTGAACCGAAGTGCGTCGTTCATGTGCATCAGTGCATGTACGACGATGACAAGGTACCAGTTGACGAAGTGCGGGTGGCGGTGCGGGCAAGACAGCAAGGCCGCTGACGATGACGCACACCTCGTGCGCCGCCTACGCCTGCCCGACCACGTCTTCCGTTGATTGATCGATCCATGCGGTGAGCTACGGGGGGACAACTGCAATAGAAACAAGGCTTACAATGTAAAAATAGAAAAACAGTTCTGAGCCATCGGATTAGGGGTGGACGACACATATTCTGGGGGAGGGAACTCAGGCCAAATAAATGAATATTTTATGAAGACCCCCCTAGTGATAGCTATATATAAAGTGAGCTTTGCAATGATCACCTCAAGTAGCTCATCTCTCTCTCTCCAATCGTTCTGTCCAGCGACCATGCCACTAATGTCTTATAAAATCTTTATGCATATCAATTGCATGAAATTTATATATACCCCCTCCATTCCTAAATATAAGTTTTTGTAGAGATTTTACTATAGACTACATATGAAGCAAAGTAAGTGAATCTACACTCTAAAATGCAACTATATATATCCATATGTGGTCCATAGTGAAATCTTTACAAAGATTTATATTTAGGAATAGAGGAAGGGAAGGCAGGTCGAGAAAGAGGGAAGACGATTAGGACGTTCTCTCTCGCGTCCTTCTCGCGTCGCCTCCCCCGCGGGCGGCTCGGGAGGGCTCAGCCACCACCGCCTAGTAACCCTCCAACGCCCTTCTTCCCCTCCGCCGCTACCGATGGTCGGCGCCGGGCAAAGCCCGTGCATGCGACAGTGGCGGAGGAGGGTCTCTCCTCCCTCTCCCGGATCCGTTACGGCGCGCGCGCCCAGATCCGCGGGGTGCGGCCCTCCCGTTCGTGTGGCGGATCCCAGAGGTGGCGGGCTCGCGACGATGCACGGGCGCCCAGATCCGCGGGGTGCGGCCCTGATACGTCTCCGTCGTATCTACTTTTCCAAACACTTTTGCCCTTGTTTTGGACTCTAACGTGCATGATTTGAATGAAACTAACCCGGACTGACGCTATTTTCAGCAGAATTGCCATGGTGTTTTTTTGTGCAGAAATAAAAGTTCTCGGAATGACCGGAAAATCAATGGAGAATTATTTTAGAATATATAAAAAATACTGGAAGAAAGATCCACATCAGGGGGCCTCCACCTGTCCACGAGGATGGGGGGCGCGCCCTACCCCCTGGGCGCGCCCCCTGCCTCGTGGGCCCCCTGATGCTCCACCGACCTCAACCCTGAATCCATATATTCACTTTCGGGGAGAAAAAAACCAGAGAGAAGGATTCATCGCGTTTTACGTTACGGAGCCGCCGCCAAGCCCTAAACTCTCTCGGGAGGGCTGATCTGGAGTCCATTCGGGGCTCCGGAGAGGGGAATCCGTCGCCATCGTCATCATCAACCTTCCTCCATCACCAATTTCATGATGCTTGTGTGTGAGTAATTCCATCGTAGGCTTGCCGGACGGTGATGGGTTGGATGAGATTTATCATGTAATCGAGTTAGTTTTGTTAGGGTTTGATCCCTAGTATCCACTATGTTCTGAGATTGATGTTGCTATGACTTTGCTATACTTAATGTTTGTCACTAGGGCCCGAGTGCCATGATTTCAGATCTGAACCTATTATGTTTTCATCAATATATGAGAGTTCTTGATTCTATTTTGCAAGTCTATAGTCACCTACTATGTGTTATGATCCGGCAACCCCGAAGTGACAATAATCGTGACCACTCCCGGTGATGATTGTAGTTTGAGGAGTTCATGTATTCACTATGTGTTAATGCTTTGGTCCGGTACTCTATTAAAAGGAGGCCTTAATATCCCTTAGTTTCCAATAGGACCCGCTGCCATGGGAGGGTAGGACAAAAGATGCCATGCAAGTTCTTTTCCATAAGCACGTATGACTATACTCAGAATACATGCCTACATTACATTGATGAACTGGAGCTCGTTCTGTGTCACCCTAGGTTATGACTGTTACATGATATATCGCATCCGGCATAATTTTCCATCACCGATCCAATGCCTACGGGTTTTTTATATATTGTTCTTCGCTTATTTACTTTTCCGTTGGTACTGTTACAATCACTACAAAACCCAAAAATATTAATTTTGCTACCGTTACCTTTTGCCACCGTTACCACTACTATCATATTACTTTGCTACTAAATACCTTGCTGCAGATATTAAGTTTCCAGGTGTGGTTGAATTGACAACTCAGCTGCTAATACTTGAGAATATTCTTTGGCTCCCCTTGTGTCGAATCAATAAATTTGGGTTGAATAGTCTACCCTCGAAAACTGTTGCGATCCCCTATACTTGTGGGTTATCAAGAACATTTTCTGGCGCCGTTGCCGGGGAGCGTAGCTCTATTCTTTGAGTCACTTGGGATTTATATCTGCTTATCATTATGAAGAACTTGAAAGATCAAAGAACCAAGATTTTCCCTCAAATACGAGGGGAGGAAAGGAATTGCCATCTAGCTCTGCACTTGATTCACCTTCGGTTTTGAGTAAGCTTGCGACACCTAAACCTGCTTCTGCTATTAATTCTGATATGTCGCATGTTATTGATGATGCCACTTCTGCTATGCATGATACTTATGATGAAACTAATTCTATACTTGATACTATTGTGCCACTTGGTGAATTTCTTAATGAACAACTTGCTAGGGCTAGAGAGAATGAAATTATTGAAACTGATAATATTGATGAAAGTGATGATGAAGATTCTCCCCCTAGATATGAATTGCCTGTTGTGCCTGAGGGTTATGTTATTGATGAAGAAACTGCTAGAGACTTTCTTGCTTGCAATGATAGGAGTGATCTTAAGAAACTATTAGCTAAGCTGAAACAAAAATCTCTGAATGCTAGAATGAAATATGATCCTGCTTATGCTACTTCACCTATCTTTATTACTGATAAGGATTATGATTTCTCAGTTGATCCTGAGTTAATTACTTTGGTTGAATCTGATCATCTATGGCTATGAATCTGAAACTGCTGTGGCGCATCTTACTAAATTAAATGATATAGCCACCCTGTTCACTAATAATGAGAAAACTCGCTACTATTATATACTTAAATTATTCTCGTTCTCATTAAAGGGTGATGCTAAGATATGGTTTAATTCTCTTGATCTTGGTTGTGTGAGTAGTCCCCAGGATATGATTTTCTACTTCTCTGCAAAATATTTCCTCGCTCATAAGAAACAAGCTGCTTTAAGGGAGATATATAATTTTATGCAAATTGAAGAAGAGAGTCTCCCACAAGCTTGGGAGAGGCTTCTCCAATTACTTAATGCTTTGCCTGATCATCCTCTCAAGAAAAATAAAATACTTGATATATTTTATAATGGACTAACCGATACTTCCAGAGATTACCTAGATAGTTGTGCTGGTTGTGTTTTCAGGGAAAGAACTATTGATCAAGCTGAATTGCTATTGAATAATATGTTGACTAATGAAAATAATTGGACACTTCCTGAACCAACTCCTAAGCCAACTCCGAAGAAAAGGGGTATTCTATTTCTCAGTCCTGAAGATATGCAAGAGGCAAAGAAATCTATGAAAGAAAATGTATTAAAGCTGAAGATGTTAAGAATTTACCTCCTATTGAAGAAATGCATGGTCTTAATTTGCCGCCTGTTGAAGAAACACATGGTCTCGATAACCCGACACAGGTAGTAAAGGTAAATTCTCTCTATAGATATGATAAAGCTGAAATCCCTCCTGCTAAGTTTGCTAGCCAATGTTTGGATGAATTTGATAACTTTATGCTTAAGCAAGAAGATTTTAATGCTTATGTTGGTAGACAATTGAAACATGTTGCTTACATGATTGAACACTTGAGTGATTATATGGCTAATTTTAAAAGTGAACTTAAACTTATTAGTAAACATGCTTCTATGCTTACCACTCAAGTAGAACAAGTACTTAAAGCTCGGAATGAATTGCTCAATGAATTGAATAGTAAAAATAACGACTTTGTTGTTAGAGTTGCAACTAGAGGAGGTAAAGTGACCCAGGAACCTTTGTATCCTCAGGGCCATCCTAGGAGAATTGAGCAAGATTCTCAGAAAACTAATATTGATGCACCTAGTCCTTCTAAAAGGAAGAAAAAGAAAAATGATAGGACTTTGCATGCTTCTAGTGAACCTGTTGTAGACACACCTAAGAATCCCAATGATATTTCTATTTCTGATGCTGAAACACAGTGTGGTAATGAACATGAACCTAGTGATAATGTTAATGATGATGTTCATGTTGATGCTCAACCTAGTAATGATAATGATGTAGAGATTGAACTTGATGTTGATCTTGATAACCCACAATCAAAGAATCAACATTATGATGAGAATTTGTTGCTAGGAAGCACAGTAAAGAAAGAGAACCATGGGTTCAGAAACCCATGCCTTTTCCTCCTAAACCATCCAAGAAAAAGGATGATGAGGATTTTGAGCGCTTTGCTGAAATGATTAGACCTATCTTTTTGCGTATGCGTTTGACTGATATGCTTAAAATGAATCCTTATGCTAAATATATGAAGGAAATTGTTACTAATAAAAGAAAGATAAAGGAAGCTGAAATTTCCACCATGCTTGCTAATTATACTTTTAAAGGTGGAATACCAAAGAAACTTGGAGATCCCGGAGTACCAACTATACCATGTTCTATTAAAAGAAACTATGTTAAAATTGCTTTATGTGATCTTGGAGCCGGTGTTAGTGTAGGGGCTTTGTTATTCTTTATATTCCCGAGGACGATAGTATGTCTATTATTCTTGGAAGACCCTTTTTGAATACTGTAGGGGCTGTTATTGATTGCACCAAAGGCAATGTCATTTTTCATGTTAATGGTAATGAGCATACGGTACACTTTTCGAGGAAACAACCTCAAGTCCACAGTATCAATTCTATTGGAAAAATTTCAACAATTACTATTGGAGGTTTTGAATTTCCTCTTCCTACTATCAAAAGGAAATATGATATTCTTATTGTTGGGGACATGCATATCCCCATTGAGGTAACCTAGTGTTATTCGAAAATACTACGGTTTCATGTTATTCAAAATGAGTTTGTTAACAAGACCTGATCAACCTTGTTAGTGGATTCCTTTTGATGAGCATGAGATGGATGAATTTAGAAGGCACAACTCTCTGTACTCTCTTTTTACTCTCTGTTATTTATACTAAATAAAGCAGAAATAGTATTTTCTGTCTGTTTTCTGAATTATCCATGCAATAAAAAATACCTCGAAAATAAAAGTTCTCCAAATGCCCTGAAAATTAAATATGATTTTTTTCTAGACTATAAGAGTATGGTAGCACATTATTTTATCATTAAGAATAAGGAAAAGATGCTTAAGTACAAGCTGATATTTGATAAAAATCACCCTGAGACTATTACTTTGCCTGCTCCTTCCTTGTTTGACTTATCTGCATGCAAGTACCTTGTTCTGCGGGAGGCCATTCACGCCTACCTAAACCCCACACCAGCTACAGAGCCAAAGCCGGAACCACAATTTGATCCTCACCGGCAGTCTGTTTATCAGTGGAATCCAGAAGAGATCGCCAACCAGTGGCACTAGGGGGATTTATCTCAGTACGACCCCAACTATTACTTTGGATATCCACCAGGCCAACCGTGGCCATAGACCAACTTAGGCCAAAAGCCTAAGCTTGGGGGAGTACGTATTTCTCACCGATATTACATTCATGTTCACACACTCATGCTAGTTGTCGGTGCTCATACTTTTTCATTGTAATATCCATGCTAGTTTATTTTTATTTTTATGCTTTCTTTTTGTGTGTTTGATAAACCTTAAGAAAAAACAAAAATATTAGTTGTAGCTTTTTAGCTAGTTTACTTTCCATGCCTGTAGTGGTAGTAATTACAAAGAAAACCTAAAAAGATTTCTCGTTCTTTTTTTGCTTGTTGGGAGCTTTTTCGTGTAAATAGTTTTGTTTCTTTTCTTTGGGGGTCGAGAGGAGAAGATCATAATGAAAATGTTGAGTGGCTCTTATATTCATTATTGTTGATCTAACAAAGAGCCCATATTACCTTGTATTCTCTCTTTAATTGAATGCTTGCAGATTCCAGCTTAGTCCAATGCACGTGCACTATTATTATTATCCACACTATTCCGTCGTGCCAGTGAAAGGCAATAATGATGATTATATGATGAACTTATTGAGATGAGAAAAGCAGGTATGAATTCGACCTCTCTTGTTTTTGTAAATATGATTAGTCCGTTGTTCCTGATTCAGCCTATTATGAAATAAACATATTTGCAATGATAATTAGAGATTGTAGTTGCTTATGCCATGCTTAATCAGCTAGGAGCTTATAATGGTTTACCTTGCATGCCAGCATGCTATTAAAATGGTTGTGATGTGGTATGATAGGGTGGTATCCTCTTTTGAACGATTCGAGTGGCTTGACTTGGTACATGTTCACGCAATTAGTTGAAACAAAATCAACATAGCCTCTGCGATATTTATGTTCATGGTGCATCATATCCTACTCATGCTTGCATTTGGTGTTGATTAATTTTAATGCATGTGAAGGAAATATGCCCTAGAGGCAATAATAAAGTTATTATTCATTTCCTTATATCATGATAAATGTTTATTATTTATGCTAGAATTGTATTAACCAGAAACATAATACATGTGTGAATACATAGACAAACAGAGTGTCACCAGTATGCCTCTACTTGACTAGCTCGTTCATCAAAGATGGTTAAGTTTTCTAGCCATTGACATGGGTTGTCATTTGATTAACGGGATCACATCATTAGGAGAATGATGTGATTGACTTGACCCATTCCGTTAGCTTAGCACTCGATCGTTTAGTATGTTGCTATTGCTTTCTTCATGACTTATACATGTTCCTATTACTATGAGATTATGCAACTCCCGTTTACCGGAGGAACACTTTGTGTGCTACCAAACGTCACAACGTAACTGGGTGATTATAAAGGTGCTCTACAGGTGTCTCCGAAGGTACTTGTTGGGTTGGCGTATTTCGAGATTAGGATTTTTCACTCCGATTGATGGAGAGGTATCTCTGGGCCCTCTCGGTAATGCACATCACTTAAGCCTTGCAAGCATTGCAACTAATGTGTTAGTTGTGGGATGATGTATTACGGAACGAGTAAAGAGACTTGCCGGTAACGAGATTGAACTAAGTATTGAGATATCGACGATCGAATCTCAGGAAAGTAACATACCGATGACAAAGGGAACAACGTATGTTGTTATGCGGTCTGACCGATAAAGATCTTCATAGAATATGTGGGAGCCAATATGAGCATCCAGGTTCCGCTATTGGTTATTGACCGGAGATGTGTCTCGGTCATGTCTACATAGTTCTCGAACCCGTAGGGTCCGCACGCTTAACGTTTCGACGACAGTTATATTATTTGATGTATCGAAGGTTGTTCGGAGTACCGGATGTGATCATGGACATGACGAGGAGTCTCAAAATGGTCGATACATGAAGGTTGATATATTGGAAGCCTATGTTTGGATATCGGAAGTGTTCCGGGTGAAATCGGGATTTTACCAGAGTACCGGGAGGTTACCGGACCCCCCCCCCCCCGGAGGTTAATGGGCCATAGTGGGCCTTAGTGGAAGAGAGGAGAGGCGGCCAGGGCAAGGGTCGCGCGCCCCTCCCCCCTAGTCCGAATAGGACAAGGAGAAGGGGGCGGCGCCCCCCTTTCCTTCTTCTCCTCCCACTACTAGGGAAAACCTTATACACAAAAATTATCAGCAGCGCGGTTTAAAAATGAGCGCTACTGCTAATTAGTAGTAGCGAGGGGTATAAAAACTGCGCTACTACTAAGTTGATAGTAGTAGCGAGGGGTATACACCCGCGCTGCTACTAAATGGTCTCCGACAATGCCCCCGGGATAGGCCATAGTAGTAGCGAGGGGTATAAAACCAACGCTACTACTAAGTAAGTAGTAGTAGCGCAGGTGAGACCCCACCCTACTACTAAGCGTGTCCACCCCGGACCCGATCCCCACCCCCACCCCACCAACCGTCCCTGTCCACCCACTCCCGTCTGTCTCAAAAAAAACCACGGAGCCCGATCCAGATCCCCAACCTCCTCTCCCAACCCACTCGCCGTTGGCCTCCCTTCCACCTCCTCTCCTCCGTCCGTTCGCCCCCATGCCCCCCGCCGCGTGCGCCATGCCGGCGGCAGCGCGCCCGCCGCTCCCTGTCTCGCGCCGCTGCCCGCCCCCGCCCCCCTCCGCTGCGCACGTGCCCGCCCGCCGCCCTGAGCGTGTCATACGACCGCCGGAGGTCTCTCCGCCCTCGATCGTATGTCTTCCTAAGTATGCCCGTGTGAGGGAGAGAGATGGAGATGGTGCTCCGACCGACGCCATGGAGGTCTCTCCCCCCTACCTTCCCTTCATGCGTGTGTGTGTGTGTGTTGGACATGATTTGGCCAGATCCCGGATGTTTTTCGATTCAATTTGAATTGCCATTTTCTGATTCAATTTGGCCGGATTCCTCACGCAACGCAGGTCACAAGAGACCGCCGACGCCTCCCTGTTGTGGGCCGACGCCACGCATGGATGTTGGAGCCGGCGAGGTACACGACGGCTCCACTTGCGCCTCCCACAGCAGCAACTCCTAGCCGAGGTATGCCCTCCTCTCCTCTCCTCTCCTTCCTCCCTCTTCACGGATCTCTATCTTGCCCAAGGCAATCGATCAAGTTTATTCATGTTCTGTACGTAGATGCTGCACTATTTAGATCTCTGGTTGGTTGGTCACATTGGAGACCAAGACTGGAATGTCACAAGGATTCCACTGAAGAAAACTACTGCACTTTTATGCAGGGATTGACGTCCCAACAGACACTGATTAGGCTAATTGCTACCCGTTTTTGCATATATATATATATATATATATATATATATTAATAAACAACAAGTTCGATGCTTCCTTCCAGCATGTAACCAACCTGACACCACAAAGTGTTTGAAAAGTGACAGAATGGATATCCAGAGACCGGATCATTTTGAATTAACACGCACAATGCTGACAGTCAACGTCTCAATCTGTTTCTCAAAGAAAATGAAAACATCTTGAAGTCCAACTCAAGATAGAAAATTAGTAAGTCCAAGAAACACCACGTGCACGCTCAGTTTCCTCAATTAAGCGCCAATAATTTCCTCCTAAAATTACTGATACCCCTACCACACTTCTGAATTTTGTTCTTGTCGCAACGAGCTAATGTGCTGCTTATAGGGATCCCATATGAATCAAAAGTTTGATCGGGAAAGAAGAGTGTCGTGCATTGTGCATTATCTGCGGACAGTTTGTATTGTGATTTGTATTTGCACTTTTATTCGGTTGAGAGAACCAAGTATTTGTATTTGCACGTAGGCTAAAGACTACTTGTGATTTCTATGTAGTATTATTTTCAGTTGGTTGCTGTAACCTGAAGGCAGAATCTGCAAGCAAAATAGCAGTGAGCAAGTCCTGGACTGGATGATATGTGTTTGGTCATGATTTGTTTGGCTGTAGCATCTCACTCTAGTGTTAAGCGCGTCGTGGATATGTCCTTGTAGTATATGTTTGCTGTCGCAAATTTTTTACAGTGATAGGAGTTCTTGAAGACCAATTTACAGAAGAAGAGGGATTACAGTGACAGAGCATTGGACCTTGTCAAGTGGTTTCAGAGGAGGATGGAGATGGCTGCCTTACTACAGTGGAGGGCTTAATAGACTCAACTGTATTTGCTATCCCTTTGTGCACTACACGCATGTTCAGTAGCTGCCATTTTCTTGTACTAGCACTGCCAAGATGGATGTTCCTAAAGAGTTGTGACTCCCAAGTACGCTCCTCCTTTTGCCCATTTTATTTCCTTAGGCAATGTACTCTGATTCAGCCAGGACATCACACGGCCATGCTCTGTTTCTTCTCAGGTCCAGCCTGATTTGAGCTTCCTAGACATCCACAAGGCATGCCTTGGCCACCATTGAGCAGAATGCCGCTGGTGGCCGCAGCGGCGACAGAGTGCCGTCTCAGCGGACAAGGGAGTATCAAGCGAGACATCATCATCAACTCGAGCGAAGGTCATAGGTGCTGCGTGCTCCTGCACGGCAACATGTGCTGCTATACTGATTGGGCAAATAGGTCTGCTCTCTGCATATGCAGCCTCCTCCATTTGATTTAATGAAATAAATATCATATTTGGTACCATGGCAGTCCTAATTCCAGTCTTGTTACAGCTGTTGTTCTTGGCCTGAGCAGCAACCCTGTATTGGCTCAGGATTATTTGGTTGCTCCAGCAGCTACAAGTGAGCAAGTTGATGTAAATGTTACTGGTCTACGTCATATAGAAGATGATTTAGTGATCTCAAATGATCACACTATCAAATGGTGAATGTGCACCGATAAAGCATGGGAGTTTTTCTTGTGTTACTAGTGTCCGGCCAGAATTAGTAAGGTATGATCAACGTGGCGGTATAATTAGATTTGGAAAAATACTAACTTGTTATTTCCTTTGCATTTTTTACTGTAAAAAGTCATGGCTCACCTATTAATCGGCGGCCGTAGAAGGACTAATCACGTAATTGAACACTAATAATCAGAAGATAGATTGAACTTCGTTTAATGGATATACAACATATTGAATTATTTTCTATTTGGTCTAATTGATATAATCATGTCTAATAGAGTTCACAATCTTTACTTTGAAGATCTGTAGCTAGACGTTAGAACTGTTGACATGTAAATAATTAACTAACTGCATGTCGTACTTGAATTACAAGTTTTTTGGTTTCGTCACTCCTTTGTTATATGGAAGAAGACTTCATGGTTAGCATTATTTATTATAACACATTCATATAAGATTTTCTTGCCACTTAAGTAGGAAGTTAATTTTTTGGTCTGTTTTGTTCTGGGGGGATTTTGGTCTGTTTTTCTAATAGTATATATGATCATTCAGTCACAGTTCTAGTATTTTAGAACTAAAGCTCCCCCTAATTAAAATGCCGAAATGTGTTTTCTTTCATTATGTTTCAGTCACTGTCTTAGAAACACTAGAAAATATCTCTTGACAAACTTCTTCATGGAACTAATATTTTTATGCTAATGACAAATTGGATTTATAATCTTTAACCTCGAATCTTTATAGGATTTTGGTTACTACCATATCTGCTCTTGCAGGTATACAAGAGTATCCACTTCTGAGGTTGATTTTCAAAATGTGTATATCTAATATTTCTTACTGCAGCTTTAAGCTTCACTGTCATCTAACTTTGTCTAGTTAATATACTTACTCGGCAACATGGAAAGTTTCCACATTTGTTCTAGCTGTCTCTATGGGTTAGCGACTTAGCATACATGTTGTAATAAGGTTTCACATTTGCTTCTCTGACAAGGTCTGTTTTTATTCATAGGTAGAAGATAGCGACAGAGTGCTGCCGGATAATGAGATGTTGAAGCGGCATACTGAATCCATGACACCGAAGTGCAATTGCGGCAGATTATCTCTATCTTTTCTTTTCATTTTTCTTATTATTGAGTGAGAACAGAATGAGGAACTGTGTGATAGTACATACAACAACTGTAGTAAAAAGAAACTTATGTTTGCAATTGTTAATGACATAGATACTTGCATGTTCTTTGAAGTGGTCATTTGTGAGTTGCAATGCATAATGAGGTTTTTTGGCTGATTTATTTCCTTCGGTTTCTGGTTAACCATGAAATAGGAGCCTAGCAGTGCTCACTATTGTTGTGTTTACTGGGAACTGTATGCATAAAATGGAATTAGTGGATTTTTTTTTATAAATTAGTTAGTAGTGGCGTGGGAAAAGACTGCGCGCTACTAGTATTTAGGATACTAGTAGCGTTGGAAGTGTGGACACGCTGCTACTATTTTGTTAGTAGTGGCGCGGGTACTAAATAGCAGTAGCGTGGGTGGCACACGCTACTACTAACTTTGTTAGTAGTAGCGCGGGTTCAACCCACGCTATTACTAACTATTAGCTGTAGCGCCTTATTGGTAGCGCGGGTACCCGCGCTGCTGATCGGCCTAAAACCCGCGCTGCTGCTAGGTTTTTCCCTAGTAGTGTCCACCTCTTTCCCCCCAAGTCCTAATCCAACTAGGAAAAGGGAGGGAGTCCTATTCCCGGTGGGAGTAGGACTCCTCCTGGCGCGCCCCCTCTCCTGGCCGGCCGCACCCCCTTGCTTCTTTATATACGGGGGCAGGGGGCACCCTAGAAACACCACAATTGATCATTTGATCTTTTAGCCGTGTGCGGTGCCCCCCTCCACCATAGTCCACCTCGATAATACTGTAGCGGTGCTTAGGCGAAGCCCTGCGTCAGTAGAACATCATCATCATCACCACGCCGTCGTGCTGACGAAACTCTCCCTCAACACTTGGCTGGATCGGAGTTCGAGGGACGTCATCGGGCTGAACGTGTGCTGAGCTCGGAGGTGTTGTGCGTTTGGTACTTGATCGATCAGATCGTGAAGACGTACGACTACATCAACCGCGTTGTGCTAATGCTTCCGCTTTCGGTCTACGAGGGTACATGGACAACACTCTCCCCTCTCGTTGCTATGCATCACCATGATCTTGCGTGTGCGTAGGATTTTTTTTTGAAATTACTACGTTCCCCAACAGTGGTATCAGAGCTTGGTTTTATGCGTAGATGTCATATGCACGAGTAGAACACAAGTGAGTTGTGGGCGATATAAGTCATACTGCTTACCAGCATGTCATACTTTGGTTCGGCGGTATTGTTGGATGAAGCGGCCCGGACCGACATTACGCGTACGCTTACGCAAGACTAGTTCTACTGACGTGCTTTGCACCCAGGTGGCTGGCGGGTGTTAGTTTCTCCAACTTTAGTTGAACCGAGTGTGGCTACGCCCGGTCCTTGCGAAGGTTAAAACAGCACCAACTTGACAAACTACCGTTGTGGTTTTGATGCGTAGGTAAGAACGGTTCTTGCTAAGCCCGTAGCAGCCACATAAAATTTGCAACAACAAAGTAGAGGATGTCTAACTTGTTTTTGCAGGGCATGTTGTGATGTGATATGTGATACGTCTCCAACGTATCTATAATTTTTGATTGCTCCATGCTATGTTATCTACTGTTTTTGGCAATATTGGGCTTTATTATCCACTTTTATATCATTTTTGGGACTAACCTATTAACCGGAGGCCCGGCCCAGATTTGCTGTTTTTTGCCTATTTCAGTGTTTCAAAGAAAAGGAATATCAAACGGAGTCGAAATGGAACGAAATCAACTGGAGAAGTTATTTTTGGAAGGAAAGCTACTGGAAAAGCTTGGAGTGCACGTTAGGAAAGAAGGGAGGTGCCCACGAGGGTGGGGCTGCGCCCACCCCCTAGGGTGCGCCCCCTGCCTCGTGGCCCCCCTTCGATCCACCGACGTACTTCTTTCACCCATATATACCTACGTACCCTAAAACTTCCAGAACAGACAATAGATCGAGAGTTCCGCCGCCAGAAGCATTCGTAGCCACCGAAAACCAATCTAGACCCGTTCTGGCACCCTGCCAGAGGGGGCAATCCTTCTCCGGTGGCCATCTTCATCATCCCGATGCTCTCCATGACGAGGAGGGAGTAGTTCTCCCTCGGGGCTGAGGGTATGTACCAGTAGCTATGTGTTTGATCTCTCTCTCGTGTTCTTGAGGTGATACGATCTTGATGTATCGTGAGTTTTGCTATTGTAGTTGGATCCTATGATGTTTTCTCCCCCCTCTACTCTCTTGTAATGAATTGAGTTTCCCCTTTGAAGTTATCTTATCGGCTTGAGTCTTTAAAGATTTGAGAACACTTGATGTATGTCTTGCCGTGCGTATCTGTGGTGACAATGGGATACCACGTGATTCACTTGATGTATGTTTTGGTGATCAACTTGCGGGTTCCGCCCATGAACCTATGCATAGGGGTTGGCACACGTTTTCGTCGTGATTCTCCGGTAGGAACTTTGGGGCACTCTTTGAGGTTCTATGTGTTGGTTGGTTGAATAGATGAATCTGAGATTGTGTGATGCATATCGTATAATCATACCCACGGATGCTTGAGGTGACATTGGAGTATCTAGGTGACACTAGGGTTTTGGTTGATTTGTGTCTTAAGGTGTTATTCTAGTACGAACTCTAGGGCTGTTTGTGACACTTATAGGAATAGCCCAACGGATTGATTGGAAAGAATAACTTTGAGGTGGTTTCGTACCCTACCATAATCTCTTCGTTTGTTCTCCGCTATTAGTGACTTTGGAGTGACTCTTTGTTGCATGTTGAGGGATAGTTATGTGATCCAATTATGCTATTATTGTTGACAGGACTTGCACTAGTGAAAGTATGAACCCTAGGCCTTGTTTCAACGCATTGCAATACCGTTTACGCTCACTTTTATCATTAGTTACCTTGCTGTTTTTATAATTTCAGATTACAAATACTATTATCTACTATCCATATACCACTTGTATCACCATCTCTTCGCTGAACTAGTGCACCTATACAATCTACCATTGTATTGGGTGTGTTGGGGACACAAGAGACTCTTTGTTATTTGGTTGCAGGATTGCTTGAGAGAGACCATCTTCATCCTACGCCTCCTACGGATTGATAAACCTTAGGTCATCCACTTGAGGGAAATTTGCTACTGTCCTACAAACCTCTGCACTCGGAGGCCCAACAACATCTATAAGAAGAAGGTTGTGTAGTAGACATCAATATGGTCAAAACATGATGCTAAATTTTATTGTATGAGATGATCATGTTTTGTAACCGAGTTATCGGCAATTGGCAGGAGCCATTTGGTTGTTGCTTTATTGTATGCAATGCAATCACCCTATAATGCTTTACTTTATCACTAAGCGGTAGCGATAGTCGTAGAAGCATAAGATTGGCGAGACGACAACGATGCTACGATGGAGATCAAGGTGTCACGCTGGTGACGATGGTGATCATGATGGTGCTTCGGAGATGGAGATCACAAGCACAAGATGATGATGGCCATATCATATCACTTATATTGATTGCATGTGATGTTTATCTTTTATGCATCTTATCTTGCTTTGATTGACGGTAGCATTATAAGATGATCCCTCACTAAAATTATCAAAGTATAAGTGTTCTCCCTGAGTATGCACCATTGTGAAAGTTCTTCGTGCAGAGATACCACGTGATGATCGGGTGTGATAGGCTCTACGTTCAAATACAACGGGTGCAAAACAGTTGCACACGCGGAATACTCCAGTTAAACTTGACGAGCCTAGCATATAACAGATATGTCCTCGGAACACGGAGACCGAATGGTCGAGCGTGAATCATATAGTAGATATGATCAACATAGTGATGTTCACCGTTGAAACTACTCCATCTCACGTGATGATCGGACATGGTTTAGTTGATATGGATCACGTGATCACTTAGAGGATTAGAGGGATGTCTATCTAAGTGGGAGTTCTTAAGTAATATGATTAATTGAACTTAAATTTATCATGAACTTAGTACCTGATAGTATCTTGCTTGTCTATGTTGATTGTAGATAGATGGCCCGTGCTGTTGTTCCGTTGAATTTTAATGCGTTCCTTGAGAAAGAAAAGTTGAAAGATGATGGTGGCAATTACACGGACTGGGTCCATAACTTGAGGATTATCCTCATTGCTACACAGAAGAGTTACGTCCTGGAAGCACCGCTAGGTGTACCACCTGCGCCAGCAACAGCGGACATTGTGAATACCTGGCAGTCACGTGTTGATGACTACTCGATAGTTCAATGTGCCATGCTTTACAGCTTAGAACCGGGACTTCAACGACGTTTTGAACGTCATGGAGCATATGAGATGTTCCAAGAGTTGAAGTTAATATTTCAAGCAAATGCCCGGATTGAGAGATATGAAGTCTCCAATAAGTTCTACAGCTGCAAGATGGAGGAGAATAGTTCTGTCAGTGAGCATATACTCAAGATGTCTGGGTACTGCAATCACTTGATTCAACTGGGAGTTAATCTTCCGGATGATAGCGTCATTGACAGAATTCTTCAATCACTGCCACCAAGCTACAAAAGCTTCATGATGAACTATAACATGCAAGGGATGGATAAGACGATTCCCGAGCTCTTCGCAATGCTAAAGGCTGCGGAGGTAGAAATCAAAAAGGAGCATCAAGTGTTGATGGTCAATAAGACCACCAGTTTCAAGAAAAAGGGCAAAGGGAAGAAGAAGGGGAACTTCAAGAAGAACAGCAAGCAAGTTGCTGCTCAGGAGAAGAAACCAAAGTCTGGACCTAAGTCTGAGACTGAGTGCTTCTACTACAAGCAGACTGGTCACTATAAGCGAAATTGCCCCAAGTATTTGGCGGATAAGAAGGATGGCAAGGTGAACAAAGGTATATGTGATATACATGTTATTGATGTGTACCTTACTAATGCTCGCAGTAGCACCTGGGTATTTGATACTGGTTCTGTTGCTAATATTTGCAACTCGAAACAGGGGCTACGGATTAAGCGAAGATTGGCTAAGGACGAGGTGACGATGCGCATGGGAAATGGTTCCAAAGTCGATGTGATCGCAGTCGGCACGCTACCTCTAAATCTACCTTCGGGATTAGTATTAGACCTAAATAATTGTTATTTGGTGCCAACGTTGAGCATGAACATTATATCTGGATCTTGTTTGATGCGAGACAGTTATTCATTTAAATCAAAGAATAATGGTTGTTCTATTTATATGAGTAATATCTTTTATGGTCATGCACCTTTGAAGAGCAGTCTATTTTTGTTGAATCTCGATAGTAGTGATACACATATTCATAATATTGAGGCCAAAAGATGCAGAGTTGATAATGATAGTGCAATTTATTTGTGGCACTGCCGTTTATGTCATATCGGTGTAAAGCGCATGGAGAAGCTTTATACTGATGGACTTTTGGAATCACTTGATTATGAATCACTTGGTACTTGCGAACCGTGCCTCATGGGCAAGATGACTAAAACGCCGTTCTCCGGAACTATGGAGAGAGCAACAGATTTGTTGGAAATCATACATACAGATGTATGTGGTCCAATGAATGTTGAGGCTCGTGGCGGATATCGTTATTTTCTCACCTTCACAGATGATTTAAGCAGATATGGGTATATCTACTTAATGAAACATAAGTCTGAAATGTTTGAAAAGTTCAAAGAATTTCAGAGTGAAGTTGAAAATCATCATAAGAAGAAAATAAAGTTTCTACGATCTGATCGTGGAGGAGAATATTTGAGTTATGAGTTTGGTCTTCATTTGAAACAATGTGGAATAGTTTCGCAACTCACGCCACCCGGAACACCACAGTGTAATGGTGTGTCCGAACGTCGTAATCGTACTTTACTTGATATGGTACGATCTATGATGTCTCTTACTGATTTACCACTATCGTTTTGGGGTTATACTTTAGAGACGGCCGCATTCACGTTAAATAGGGCACCATCAAAATCCGTTGAGACGACGCCTTATGAACTGTGGTTTGGCAAGAAACCAAACTTGTCATTTCTGAAAGTTTGGGCTGCGATGCTTATGTGAAAAAGCTTCGACCTGATAAGCTCGAACCCAAATTGGAGAAATGTGTCTTCATAGGATACCCAAAGGAGACTGTTGGGTACAACTTCTATCACAGATCCGAAGGCAAGACTTTTGTTGCTAAATTCGGAATCTTTCTCGAGAAGGAGTTTCTCTCGAAAGAAGTGAGTGGGAGGAAAGTAGAACTTGATGAGGTAACTATACCTGCTCCCCTATTAGAAAGTAGTTCATCGCAGAAACCGGTTTCTGCGACACCTACACCAATTAGTGAAGAAGTTAATGATGATGATCATGAAACTTCAGATCAAGTTATTGCTAAACCTCGTAGGTCAACCAGAGTAAGATCCACACCAGAGTGGTACGGTAATCCTGTTCTGAAAGTTATGTTACTAGACCATGACGAACCTACGAACTATGAAGAAGCGATGGTGAGCCCAGATTCCATGAAATGGCTTGAGGCCATGAAATCTGAGATGGGATCCATGTATGAGAACAAAGTGTGGACTTTGGTTGACTTGCCCGATGATCATCAAGCAATTGAGAATAAATGGATCTTCAAGAAGAAGACTAACACTGACGGTAATGTTACTGTCTATAAAGCTCAACTTGTTGCAAAAGGTTTTCGACAAGTTCAAGGGATTGACTACGATGAGACCTTCTCACCCATAGCGATGCTTAAGTCTGTCCGAATCATGTTAGCAATTGCCGCATTTTATGATTATGAAATTTGGCAAATGGATGTCAAAACTGCATTCCTGAATGGATTTCTGGAAGAAGAGTTGTATATGATGCAACCAGAAGGTTTTTTTCATCCAAAGGGAGCTAACAAAGTATGCAAGCTCCAGCGATCCATTTATGGACTGGTGCAAGCTTCTCGGAGTTGGAATAAACGCTTTGATAGTGTGATCAAAGCATTTGGTTTTGTATACACTTTTGGAGAAGCCTGTATTTACAAGAAAGTGAGTGGGAGCTCTGTAGCATTTCTGATATTATATGTGGATGACATATTGTTGATTGGAAATGATATAGAATTTCTGGATAGCATAAAGGGATACTTGAATAAGAGTTTTTCAATGAAAGACCTCGGTGAAGCTGCTTATATATTGGGCATCAAGATCTATAGAGATAGATCAAGACGCTTAATTGGACTTTCAGAAAGCACATACCTTGACAAAGTTTTGAAGAAGTTCAAAATGGATCAAGCAAAGAAACGGTTCTTGCCTGTGTTACAAGGTGTGAAGTTGAGCAAGACTCAATGCCCGACCACTGCAGAAGATAGAGAGAAATGAAAGATGTTCCCTATGCTTCAGCCATAGGCTCTATCATGTATGAAATGTTGTGTACCAGACCTGATGTGTGCCTTGCTATAAGTCTAGCAGGGAGGTACCAAAGTAATCCAGGAGTGGATCACTGGACAGCGGTCAAGAACATCCTGAAATACCTGAAAAGGACTAAGGATATGTTTCTCATTTATGGAGGTGACAAAGAGCTCATCGTAAACGGTTACATTGATGCAAGCTTTGGCACTGATCCGGACGATTCTAAATCGCAAACCGGATACGTATTTACATTGAACGATGGAGCTGTCAGTTGGTGCAGTTCTAAACAAAGCATCATGGCGGGATCTACGTGTGAAGCAGAGTACATAGATGCTTCAGAAGCAGCAAATGAAGGAGTCTGGATGAAGGAGTTCATATCCGATCTAGGTGTCATACCTAGTGTATCCGGTCCAATGAAAATCTTTTGTGACAATACTGGTGCAATTGCCTTGGCAAAGGAATCCAGATTTCACAAGAGAACAAGCACATCAAGAGATGCTTCAATTCCATCCGGGATTTACTCCAGGTGGAAGATATAGAAATTTGCCAGATACATATGGATCTGAATGTTGCATACCCGTTGACTAAGCCTCTTCCACGAGCAAAACATGATCAACACCAAGGCTCCATGGGTGTTAGACTCATTACTGTGTAATCTAGATTATTGATTCTAGTGCAATTGGGAGACTGAAGGAAATATGCCCTAGAGGCAATAATAAAGTTATTATTTATTTCCTTATATCATGATAAATGTTTATTATTTATGCTAGAATTGTATTAACCGGCAACATAATACATGTGTGAATACATAGACAAACGGAGTGTCACTAGTATGCCTCTACTTGACTAGCTCGTTGATCAAAGATGGTTAAGTTTTCTAGCCATTGACATGGGTTTTCATTTGATTAACGGGATCACATCATTAGGAGAATGATGTGATTGACTTGACCCATTCCGTTAGCTTAGCGCTCGATCATTTAGTATGTTGCTATTGCTTTCTTCATGACTTATACATGTTCCTATTACTATGAGATTATGCAACTCCCGTTTATCGGAGGAACACTTTGTGTGCTACCAAACGTCACAACGTAACTGGGTGATTATAAAGGTGCTCTACAGGTGTCTCTGAAGGTACTTGTTAGGTTGGCGTATTTCGAGATTAGGATTTGTCACTCCGATTGACGGAGAGGTATCTCTGGGCCCTCTCGATAATGCACATCACTTAAGCCTTGCAAGCATTGCAACTAATGAGTTAGTTGCGGGATGATGTATTACGGAACGAGTAAAGAGACTTGCCGGTAACGAGATTGAACTAAGTATTGAGATACCGACGATCGAATCTCGGACAAGTAACATACCGATGACAAAGGGAACAACGTATGTTGTTATGCGGTCTGACCGACAAAGATCTTCGTAGAATATGTGGGAGCCAATATGAGCATCCAGGTTCCACTATTGGTTATTGACCGGAGACGTGTCTCGGTCATGTCTACATAGTTCTCAAACCCGTAGGGTCCGCACGCTTAACATTTCGATGACAGTTATATTATTTGATGTACCGAAGGTTGTTCGGAGTCCCGGATGTGATCACGGACATGACGAGGAGTCTCGAAATGGTCAAGACATGAAGATTGATATATTGGAAGCCTATGTTTGGATATCAGAAGTGTTCCGGGTGAAATCGGGATTTTACCAGAGTACCGGGAGGTTACCGGAACAAACCCCCCCCCCCCGGAGGTTAATGGGCCATAGTGGGCCTTAGTGGAAGAGAGGAGAGGCGGCCAGGGCAAGGGCCGCGCGCCCCTCCCCCCTAGTCCGAATAGGTCAAGGAGAAGGGGGCGGCGCCCCCCTTTCCTTCTTCTCCTCCACCTCTCCCCCCCCCCCAAGTCCTAATCCAACTAGGAAAAGGGAGGGAGTCCTACTCCCGGTGGGAGTAGGACTCCTCCTGGCGTGCACCCTCTCCTAGACGGCCGCACCCCCCCCCCTTGCTCCTTTATATACGGGGGCAGGGGGCACCCTAGAAACACAACAATTGATCGCTTGATCTTTTAGCCGTGTGCGGTGCCCCCTCCTCCATAGTCCACCTCGATAATACTGTAGCGGTGCTTAGGCGAAGCCCTGCGTCGGTAGAACATCATCATCGTCACCACGCCGTCGTGCTAATGAAACTCTCCCTCAACACTCGGCTGGATCGGAGTTCGAGGGACGTCATCGGGCTGAACGTGTGCTGAACTCGGAGGTGTCGTGCATTCGGTACTTGATCGGTCGGATCGTGAAGACGTACGACTACATCAACCGCGTTGTGCTAACGCTTCCGCTTTCGGTCTACGAGGGTACATGGACAACAATCTCCCCTCTCGTTGCTATGCATTACCATGATCTTGCGTGTGTGTAGGAATTTTTTTTGAAATTACTACGTTCCCCAACAGCATGTTCATGACTGTTGTCGCTCTCTAGCTGGTCGCTTCCCAGTCTTTTGCTAGCCTTCTCTTGTACTAAGCGGGAATACTGCTTGCGCATCCAATTCCATAAACCCCAAAGTTGTTCCATATGAGTCTACCATACCTACCTATATACGGTATCTACTGATACGTCTCCAACGTATCTATATTTTTGATTGCTCCATGCTATATTATCTACTGTTTTGGACATTATTGGGCTTTATTATCCACTTTTATATTATTTTTGGGACTAACCTATTAACCGGAGGCCCAACCCATAATTGTTGTTTTTTTCCTATTTCAGGGTTTCGAAGAAAAGGAATATCAAACGGAGTCCAAACGGAATGAAACCTTCGAGAACGTGATTTTCTCAATGAACAAGACCTAGGAGACTTGGACCCTACGTCAAGACACAAAAGAGGAAGCCACGAGGTAGGGGGCGCGCCTCCCCCCCAGGCGCGCCCTCCACCCTCGTGGGCCCCCTGTTGCTCCACCGACGTACTCCTTCCTCCTATATATACTTGCGTACCCCCATACGATCAGATACGGAGCCAAAACCCTAATTCCACCGCCGCAACTTTTTGTATCCATGAGATCCCATCTTGGGGCCTGTTCCGGAGCTCCGCCGGAGGGGTCATCGATCACGGAGGGCTTCTACATCAACACCATAGCCCCTCCCATGAAGTGTGAGTAGTTTACCTCAGTCCTACGGGTCCATCGTTAGTAGCTAGATGGCTTCTTCTCTCTTTTTGGATCTCAATACAATGTTCTCCCCCTCTCTTGTGGAGATCTATTCGATGTAATCTTCTTTTTGCGGTGTGTTTGTTGAGACCGATGAATTGTGGGTTTATGATCAAGTCTATCTATGAACAATATTTGAATCTTCTTTGAATTCTTTTGTGTATGATTGGTTATCTTTGCAAGTCTCTTCGAATTATCGGTTTGGTTTAGCCTACTAGATTGATCTTTCTTGCAATGGAGAAGTGCTTAGCTTTGGGTTCAATCTTGCGGTGTCCTTTCCCAGTGACAGTAGGGGCAGCAAGGCACGTATTGTATTGTTGCCATCGAGGATAACAAGATGGGGTTTTCATCATATTGCATGAGTTTATCCATCTACATCATGTCATCTTGCTTAAGGCGTTACTCTGTTTTCATTAACTTAATACTCTAGATGCATGCTGGGTAGCGGTCGATGAGTGGAGTAATAGTAGTAGATGCAGGCAGGAGTCGGCACTACTAGGAAAAGGCCTACTAGTGGTGCACTAGTTTTGCCTACTAATGGCGCACTACTGGTGCGCCACTAGTACCATGCCACTAGTATTTTTTACTAATGGCGCGGTGCGCCATTAGTATCTGGTATACTAATGGCGCACCACGCCGTGCGCCATTAGTATAGACCACCATGCGCCATTAGTATGCCTCCCAGGGGGCCATATTTACCCACGTGCTTTGGCATACTAATGGCGCACTGTGGTGTGATGCGCCATTAGTATCCTTTGGCATACTAATGCTGCACTGTGTAGTGATGCGCCATTAGTATCCTTTGGCATACTAATGGCGCACTTTGAGGTGATGCGCCATTAGTATGAATATTAGGTTTTATTATTTTTTACTTTTCTGATTTTTGCACAGGTTACAAAATATATTATTGGCCAGAATATAGACAACAGCACACAGCAACAGCAGATTCATCAAATACAATAGAAGATTAGTCTCCGAATACAATTCATCATATTAGTCTCCGAATTCAAAAGACCCAACAAAGATAAAACATTACAAGTCTCGAGACCGCGAGTAGCGAGTTTGTCTTTACATTACAAGTCGATATCGATCATCTAAACTACCATCACATAGAAGAGAGCTGCGATCATCATGATGAGCATCATCGTGATGAAACTGGTCTTCATCCGGTTCCTCCAACGCTCCCTCCTCTCTCCCGCTAGATAGCGGGCGTATCTAGATTCCGCCTCCGCCCTAGTGGTGTACCCTTTGTAACTGTTACCGCTGAAACGGTGAACCTGTCTCCGACACTCCTCCCAGTCGTCGTAGACTCCGGGAACCTTACCCTTGTACACGACATACAACGGCATCTCTATGCACAAGCCAAACAACTGACAATACATAAGCAATATATAAGTATGCAACAAAAGGATCGGAAGAGAAAAGCAAGACATTAATAGCATGATTCATGGTCCTACTAATAAATAGCATCGATTACATCTAAGTTGAACGACTGTCCAAGCCAAAGAGACATACAATTCATTAAAGTTTAATTACAACATGAGCCAATCAATGTTTCAGAACTACACATAGCATCACTACTTTTGACTCGACTCATGGGACCGGAGCGTGGATGAAGCCGCCGTCTGTCGTGATGGTCATGAAATTGCGGGCGTTGTCAGCCTGCATTTGTAGCGTTGTGTCTATCTCACTGTTGGACGGTTGATATCTGAGGTAGAACTGCCCCGAGGTATGAAGGACATCTTGATGGATTATGTCCGCAAACTCCGACTGGATGCGAAAGAATTCTTGTCTGATGTCCGCGTCCTGGATTGCCGACAAGCTCGTGGCCCAATCTTTGAGATTATCTGGTACCAGAAGGTGATGATGGTCTCGTACGATCGCCCGCATGTGATGGAGGGCGTAGTAGGCATCCTTCTGACCGCCAGGCAGCTGCTTGATGCAGCAGAACTTAGTATTGTGTGCAAACACGTGCTTGCCGTACCTACGAACTGGCCTGGTGAAGGTGCCTCCAAATTTGGCGTAGCCGGGGAGAACATCATCAAGAACTTTATTGATATTTGTGTAGTCCATCTTGGAGTCACAGTTCAGGTCGAAATACATGGCCATGGAATATTTTGGGCTTAAGAGGATGAGTGTGCAATGTATGTCACTACACAGAACACGGAATGTTAGAAAAAAAAGAACGGTCGAAATCTAAGAAATCATATGTTTCGGGGCGGTTAAGGGATGACTTACTCGGGAAAGTAAGACACGAGGAAGTTATCCTTATCTGGGTTTGCCAGAATGACGCCTTCGAGGTGTGAACTCGCGACTTGGTGGTCCCCAGCGCTGCCCAAGAGCTTGGCACGCATGTAGAAGGGGTCGACTATCACGATGTCCGGGGTCTTGTCTCTAATGATCCGCATCTCCATACCTAGTGAAAACAGCCGAACGAAGGTGTAGTGCAGCGGATGAAGGTTAAACATAGCAAAGATGTCATCAAACCGCAGGACGATCGTACCCCCGATGGCGCCATCCACAAAGGCCTTGCCCTATGACACCTTGGCCACGAAAACCGGGTATCCCACATCATTCTCTCTGAGACTCCGCTTCTCCAAAGAAAGAACACTATCATGCAGACTCCGCATAGCATCGGTTGAAGCATTGAGCATATTTGTCGGTAGCATTGCCCTACCCGCCACATGCACCCTCCTCGAGATATCCTTAGGTGAAGGTGGCCCATCCTGAGCACGGATCGTACTCGGTGCCGGCTGGCTCACCCTTCTAACTTACCTACTATTGTACTGGAGTGGATATGATCTCCCCTAGATATACGCAATGCTTTAGCTAATACACGGAAATGCATACCATGAGTTTTCTGTCTACACCGGCGCCCTTTTTAGCCTTTCGTTTCCGTCCCTTCTTCTTGATCTGCTGTAATGGGATCGAGTTCTGCTCACAGACCGCCTTCTTGAGCGTGTTGGGGCTGATAATATTTGGCACCTCGGCTATCTGAGGCTCGGTGAAGGCGGCAGCTGGAGGCGTCTCTTGAGAACTGAATGCCAGACGACGCCTGTTGCAATTGGGTTTCTCCGCCGTACCAGCTAGATCGCGGTCGTCTTGGTTGGGTTCTTGAGAAGGAGCCCCGTAGAACTTGTCGCCGTACCCATGTTCGGCAAAGTACTTATCGACGTTGGTAAATGTACCGTCGTCATTATCGTCGTCCGGATCCTGTGCCATATGCATGTCCGGATCATGTGCCACAGGAATGTCCGGCATGTCCGGTAGCATTGCGGCGTTCTTGCCATGGCTTGGCGCCGGCATGACTGGCGGTCTTGTCTATGGGGTGGTGTCCCCCGCCCCCAAACGAATCTGGCTCTTCGGCCAAAGCAGGGGCCAGCTTACGCAGACGCTGAGGGTCATCTCTTCTTCTTCGTCGGCCCCAGCGGGTCGAATCGGAGGTAACAGCTTGTCGCAGCCTGGCAGCAACCGAACCACTTCAACCCTATACATTGTGGGTGGCATCAGATTACCGTGGAACACGGGGTTACCTGGTTGAACGATTCTGCCCTTGGCGACATCGACCAACTCGCCGCCCATGAAGTGCCGGAGAGTGCAAGGAACATCGGCGGCGCCCTGCGAAAACATGTAGGGCGTCAGGGATGCCCAGTCAAAGGCAAGGAGATGAAGTCATCGGCCGAGAGGCTTAGTTATCGTGACGCCGTCGAGCTCGGCTAATGTTGAGGCACCGCCAACGGCGGGCGTGCAACTGATGGAGGGGCCGCTTGCTGAGGTGCCTGCCGGCGTACACCCAGGTGCATTAAGCTCCAATGCCCGTGCCGGCGCCGAAGACACGAATACCGCCTCCACCGGAGACACCAATGGAGCCGCCGGAGACACCAATGGCGCCACCTGCGCGTTGTGCGAGTTGCTGGCCGTGAAGCTGGGAACCGGGGAGGCCCCTGTTGGGCGCCCACAATCCACGTCATCAGCCCATGAATCAACATAGGCACCATGGCGTTGAGCGTCGTTCCCAGTTGTTGTTGCACTTGCTCTTGGACAATCTCCGGAATCCGTGCCACTTGTGCCTTGAGTGCTTCAACCTCGCGCGATTGGCTTTCCGAGCTGGTCTTTTTCTCCTTTCGCCCACCAGCGGTATAGTATGACGACCATTTTGTGGACAAGCCTTTGCCGGCCACATGACCAGCTGACGTCGGCTTACTGAGCTTATCCTTGTTTTTCATTACGTTCAACGCCCTATTTAGAGGGTTGTCGAAAGGGGAGCTCTGAGACGACCCCGCGCTACTACTTTCATTGTCCTGCGAAATGAACGTGAACCATTTAGAAATATTAGGGATTAATTAGAATGCAACCATATGGAGCTAATTACGCGGGGGATGTATTCCTTACCAGAACAAGCTCCAGCGCCCTGGTCTTCGGATCCGTGGTAAGCTCCTTTGTTACCGGGTCCTCCTTGTACCGGGCCCTGAGAAAGTTCCTGGTCTGCTTGTCACGGTATTTCTCGAAGCGGGGCGGTAGGCCTTGCTCGTCATGCTCCGCGTCCTCCTTGTCCCATATAGGCTCCACCACTCTGTAACCGCCGGGACCGAGTTGGTGGACCCCTAAGTTCAACTTCCGCATTTCTTTCCCCCACTGACTTGATTCAGAGGTTGCGCTGCTCTCGCACTTGATCTTGAACTCCTTATAGTCATCTTCGCTCATCAAAGGATATTTCGCCTTGATCTTCTCATAACTATCACCTTTTTCAATCATTGCCTTCACCGTGCTTTTCCAAGTAGACAGGGCCGTGCTCATCCTCGTGAGGGCGGCACTGTTCACTTTATTCCCTGAGAGACGTGTGTTTGCAAACTCAGCGGGGAACTTGTATCATTCGTGCAGCTTCATAAAGAGGAGGCTGCGCAAATTCCCTCGGTCCTTATGCCTTAGGTTGTCGGTGTTGATCGAGACGGTGCTTTGAAGAATGCACCCGAGCTGAACCGAGTACCCCTTGACTACGTGTTTGGGCACCGTCGGATGCCTGTCGGAGTTCACTTCAGTAAATTCCTCCTTGACGGTGCCGAGCATGCTCGGGCGCCGGTCCTTCCGTTGCCTCTTCAGTTGGCTGCCATCTGTGCATGCGCCGCCATCATCAGTGGTGGCATCCGCAGCGCCATCATCAGTGGTGTCATCCCCGACGCCACTAGGGGTTGTGTAGTCAGGATTGGTGTCTTCCGCGGCGTCCTCATAGCGGTGAGGTTCTTCCTCCAACTCCTGGGACAGCTCCCAGAATTGATTGCGCCCGAACCGCTGGCCTCATCGTTGTGGGCCATGTTTCGCTCTAAATAGGAAAAAAGTTTGGTCAAAAAGTTGGTTATTGTCAAGGAACAAGATCATGGTCTCATCATTTAGGGTTTTTCGACACCGAGGCATCCTAAAAGCTAAGCTTTTATCATTTAGGGTTTGTCGACGCCGAGGCACCCTAAAAGCCTAAGCGTACATCATTTAGGTTCTCATCGACACCGAGGCACCCTATAGAAACCAAGTTAAGTTTTCATCATTTAGGGTTTATCGATGCTGAGGCACCCTAGGTTGGGCCTAATCACTTGGCACTAATCACTTGGCTCTATTGCCACCTATGTTGGGTTTATCATCTAGGGTTTATCGATGCTAAGGAGAATTCTAAGTTGGGCCTAATCACTTGGCTCTATTGCCACCTATGGTTTAATGCAGCAAGAATGGCGGGGCAGTTGATCCTACTTAACTAAGTACTAAGATACCCCGGCCCATGCATTAGTCGCAAGTACCCCATATGTCCTATTTTTAGCAAAGTCATGCTAAAATTCACGGAAAATTTCAGCATGACCTTTGCTGAAAATAGGACATATGGAGTACCCGAATTTGCCGGAACGGAAGTTAATCGACATTCTGGCAAACTCAAGGGCCTCTCGGGGTACAGCAGCAGCATCACAAGTTGACAAAATTACACCATGCTGATACCAAATTCTTGTAGCAGTACAATGAGTTCACAGGATAAAAAATCATCCACATTCACCAACGCAAACTGGTGGAGATACATCAAACCAGAACATAGCCTCTTAAATTATTTGTTATAAGGTTGTGATTCCACGATGTTATAAGGTACCTGTTTTGATCAGAAGCAGCAATTGCCACAAAATAATTTCACACACATATTCCAACAAGCACTTCAAAACAGTAGAATATTTACTAGCATGTGTTTGCCAAACTGCAACTATGTGATAGTGAACAACACAAGAGGTGCTGCTGCTCAGGGCTTCAATTTGAAATACTACTGGAAGATAACTAACTAAAAATATGTGGAAGTGGACCATTACTACTCTACAGAAAGATAACACAATGTAACAAAAGTGTAACTCTATCTATCTACAATGAGTGGAAATGGCCAAGCCTAAACAACTTACTACTTAACCAATTCTTAGGCAGGCCATACACAACACGGTGGCTCATAACGCACCAACCAGTCAGATAACAAGAGCAGTTTAGCACCACTGATACAGTGCTCCAGCTACCAAACCAATTAAGTAAATCAATTACCACACCAGCAGAACCATACAGTCAGTCCCGTGACCCTCACCATACATGTCACTATGATAGAGCATTTGAAGGGAAAATCACATGTTAGGCACGCATAGTGATATGGGGCACATTCAGATTCATACTAGTACAGCATGCACATAGAAATGGTGCTCTTTTTTACTATTTGATTCTGTCAAAATGCAAGCATGTGTTGCAAACAATTAGGTGGCTCTGCTCGCACACGCCATCTGTAAAGAAAGAAGAGTGGATTACTAGATCACAAAATTTCCTAGAGAGCTCCAACCGGCGCAAGCACAAAAACAACAATGTGGGGGAGGCAAGGCGCAGTCGTCGCTAAAATGATGGACAATTGAACCAACCTACAACAATTTCAGACTACAGTTGCCGATAATTACCAACTCCTGACAGTTTCAGACTACAACAGTTTCAGTTAACTGTTTTTTAAACTACAACAATTTCAGTGAACTTTTCCTCGGACTATAACATGTGATGCATAGACATTGAACTTTTGTAGGAAAAAAATAATTACTGAATGTGGCCGGTCCCAGCCACCAACAAATGTGGCCACTGTCATATCATTCAAGATATGATCCATTCATCCTATGGAATGTTACATGTCTGTCTTGGATAGGATGCAGGTGTACATGGACCAGAAAGAAATCTAGTACTAAGGAATTTATAGAAGATGTGCAGTGCAACGCAAGAACCCCAAGTCTGCGACTTACCGTGGCCGATGCACGAAATTCGGTTGTAGCTGAGGTTGAGCACGCGAAGCTTCGTCAGTTCTCGAAGCCCCTCGACATTGGCAATCTTGTTCCGCGATAGATCCGGCGAGTGTAGGCCCTTCGGCAATGATCCGGGGGAGATATGGACTGCATGACGAACAGAACAACCCAAATTCAGCAACGGAAGTTGTACTATCTATCTACTAGTTACTGAATGTCTGAAGATGCTACTGTCTAGTACGAGAGCACGGGAGCGCACGAGCACACGGGAACGTCGGCCACACCTAACCCTAGGTCGCCGCCCCGTGGAGGCATGGGGATGAGCGGGGGAGATAGGGAGGGAGGGAGAGAGACTAACCAGGCCACGCGGGGAGGCTCGTGCCGCCGTCGAGGAGCGCGTCCGACGAGGCTAGCCGCCGTTGAGGGGCAGCTCCGACGAGAGAGATTTGGTGGTGGCCGGAGCGGAGACGACGGGGGGCGGAGACGGCGAGCTTGGGGGAGGCAGGGATAGACGATGGGGAGGTCACGGGCTTCTAGGGTTTCGAGGGAGGCGGCGCTCGGGGGGGAGGCGGCGCTCGAGGGGGAGGAAGGGGAGAGGGAGGCGGCGGGGGCGCGGGGGCGGCTGCGGCGCAGTGGGTCGGGGCAGCGGCGGTGGCGGCGCGGTGGGGGGAGGGATGAGGGAGGGAGCGGCGTGGTGGAGGGAGAGGGACAGAGTGTCTGGCGAGAGGGAGGGACGAGGGAGGGATGAAGTGTATGGATGGGGAAGATTACTAATGGAGCACCCCCAGGCGGTGCGCCATGAGAATGTTTTTTTCATAGAAATGGCGCACCAGCGGGACAGTGCGCCATAAGTATACTTTTTTTAGATAGCAATGGCACACCAGCCACCCGTGCGTCAGAAAGGGCTAGCGAGATACCATCTTGTCATATCATATCATGATTGTTTTGAGAAAGTGTTGCCATCCAAGATTTATTATTATTGTTGCTAGTTGATCATGCCATTGACATGAGTAAACATGAGACCTAAGTGTTATTGTGAATATGGTTAGTTCATAATCTTTGCTGAAAATCTGAATGCTAGCTTACATATTTACAACAACAAGAGCAAACAGAGTTTGTAAAAGTTTTTCTTTATCACTTTCTGTTTATCAACTGAATTGCTTGAGGACAAGTAAAGGTTTAAGCTTGGGGAAGTTGATACGTCTCCGTCGTATCTACTTTTCCGAACACTTTTGCCCTTGTTTTGGACTCTAACTTGCACGATTTGAATGGAACTAACCGGGACTGACGCTGTTTTCAGCAGAATTGCCATGGTGTTATTTTTGTGCGGAAATAAATGTTCTCGGAATGACCTGAAAATCAATGGAGAATTATTTTGGAATATATAAAAAATACTGAAAGAAAGATCCACGTCAGGGGGGCATCCACCTGTCCACGAGGGTGGGGGCGCGCCCTACCCCCTGGGCACGCCCCCTGCCTCGTGGGCCCCCTGATGCTCCACCGACCTCAACTCTGACTCCATATATTCACTTTTAGGGAGAAAAAACCCAGAGAGAAGGATTCATCGCGTTTTACGATACCACTAGTAGAAAAAGGGCCTTTTGTCCCGGTTCATAAGGGCCTTTAGTCCCGGTTCTGGAACCGGTACTAAAGGGTCGGTACTAAAGCCTCCCCCTTTAGTCTCGGTTCTTATACGAACCGGGACTAAAGGCCCTCCACGTGGCCGCTGCCTGGAGGTCCACCTTTAGTCCTGGTTGGTAACACCAACCGGTACTAAAGGAAATTTTATGATTTTTTTTGAAAAAAAAATGATTTTTTTGATTTTTTTTATTTTCAAATTTCTGAATTATTTTAACCCTCTAATCTCTAATCACCCCTCATCACTGCTCAATTTAACCTTTAATCTCTAATCACCCCTCATCATTCCAAATCATCTAACTTCCTGAACGGTCACCCATCCTCTCACTACTCCAGCCTGAGCACGCTTAACTTCCGGGTCCTATTCTCCCTCGTTTCCAAGTCTGCACTTGTTGATTTCCTGACAATAGTAAGACGTCAATCCTATTAACCCTCAGGAATTTAGCTTGAGCATGAAGTCACACATTTCACTATTTGAGTTTGAAACTATTGTTCTAAAAAACAATAATTATCCAGTAACACTAATATTTCTTGAATAAGTAGGTTGACCATAGTTTGACCCTAGTTCGACCACAGTTTGACCATAGTTTGACCAGATTTGACCAAAATTCAAAAAAACTGAAATAATTATTTAGTAACACTAATATTTCTTGAATAAGTAGTTTGACCATTGTTTGACCACAGTTTGACCATATTTGACCAAAATTCAAAAAAACTGAAATAATTATTTAGTAACACTAATATTATTGAATAATTATTTAGTAACACTAATACTTCTTGAATAAGTAGTTTGACCATAGTTTGACTAGATTTAACAAAAAATAAAAAAAACTGAAATTTGAGCATAACTTTTTTCCTTTTAGAATTTGAGGATTCTAAAAATTTGCAAACAAGCCGTAGGCTGCCAAAATCGGGAGCGGATTTTCGTTCTGAACATTTTGATATATTATACGTTTTTTCTGACACCGTATGCAAAAGTTATAGCCGTTTTACATTTCCCTACTTTTTTGCAAAACATGTCCAAATTTAAGTTTTTAAATTTTCCTAACTAGTAGATGTAGTAATATAACTACCTCTCGAAGGATTTTATTTTTTGAAGTTTTTATCATTTTCTTTTGATTTTTTTGAAGCAAAAAAGGCGATCAACAGGGGGGGTAGAGTTTGAAAATGGGACCTTTAGTCCCGGTTTGAGACACAAACCGGGACTAAAGGGCATTGCATCCTTTAGTCCCGGTTTGTGTCTCAAACCGGGACTAAAGGTCTAATCTTTAGTCTCGGTTTGAGACACAAACCGGGACTAAAGGGCATAGCACCCTTTAGTCTCGGTTCATGCCTCAAACCGGGACTAAAGGGCTCAGGTGAACCGGGACTAATGCCTTAGCCGCACGAACTGGGACCAATGCTCACATTAGTCCCGGTTCATGACTAAACCGGGACTAATGGGCTGACCCAGCCTGGACCTTTGCCCCCTTTTCTACTAGTGTACGGAGCCGCCGCCAAGCCCTAAACTCTCCCGGAAGGGCTGATCTAGAGTCCGTTCGGGGCTCTGGAGAGGGGAATCCGTCGCCATCGTCATCATCAACCTTCCTCCATCACCAATTTTATGATGCTCACCGCCGTGTGTGAGTAATTCCATCGTAGGCTTGTTGGACGGTGATGGGTTGGATGAGATTTATCATGTAATCGAGTTAGTTTTGTTAGGGTTTGATCCCTAATATCCACTATGTTCTGAGATTGATGTTGCTATGACTTTGCTATGCTTAATGCTTGTCATTAGGGCCCGAGTGCCATGATTTCAGATCTGAACCTATTATGTTTTCATCAATATATGAGAGTTCTTGGTCCTATTTTGCAAGTCTATAGTCACCTACTATGTGTTATGATCCGGCAACCCCGAAGTGACAATAATCGGGACCACTCCCGGTGATGATCGTAGTTTGAGGAGTTCATGTGTTCACTAGGTGTTAATGCTTTGGTCTAGTACTCTATTCAAAGGAGGCCTTAATATCCCTTAGTTTCCAATAGGACCCCGCTGCCACGGGAAGGTAGGACAAAAGATGGCATGCAAGTTCTTTTCCATAAGCACGTATGACTATATTCGGAATACATGCCTACATTACATTGATGAACTGGAGCTAATTCTGTGTCACCCTAGGTTATGATTGTTACATGATTGATCGTATCCTGCATAATTTTCCATCACCGATCCAATGCCTACGAGCTTTTCATATATTGTTCTTCGCTTATTTACTTTTCCGTTGCTACTGTTACAATCACTACAAAACCCAAAAATATTACTTTTGCTACCGTTACCTTTTGCCACCGTTACCACTACTATCATATTACTTTGCTACTAAATATCTTGCTGCAGATATTAAGTTTCCAGGTGTGGTTGAATTGACAACTTAGCTCCTAATACTTGAGAATATTCTTTGGCTCCCCTTGTGTCAAATCAATAAATTTGGGTTGAATACCCTACCCTTGAAAACTGTTGCGATCCCCTATACTTGTGGGTTATCAGGCCCTCCCATTCGTGTGGCAGATCCCGGAGGTGGCGGGCTCGCGATGGTGCACGGGCGCCCAGATCCATGGGTGTGGGACTCCCGGCAGCGTGCGGGCTCCCGGCGGCGGCGGGATCGGTCGACGGCGGGCCTGGGCGATGGCGTCGGCCGCGCGGTGCCGGATCTCGTCGCTTGTGGGCGGATCTCGCCAATCCGGCCATCATGGAGGAACCTGGACCTAGGGCGGCGGCCTTGTTAGGCTTGGCGACGGCGCCCTCGGCTGGCGACGTTCGCGGGAGGTGGATGGACGGCGTCTTGACCGCGTGGGCGGTGAGTTGCCGGTGGATCTCCTCCACGCTGTAGGCTCTCTCCCGCTGCACTTGGTGGCTTACGACCGCAGTCGTCGGCCTCGGTGCATTCACGGGGGCTGGTAGAGGTGCCACCGAACCGGAGGAAATTCTGGATGACCCGTTCATCCCGACAGTGGCGACGACCAGAGTCATCGTTCTCCTCCTTGCAGACGTCGTCAAGGTCCATGCCCGCCACCCCGACACCGTGCCCGGGTGAAAACCTAAAATCCCCTTAGATTGGGTAGCGGCGACACTGCGTGTGTCGTGCCCTTCTTGGAGGCGCTGCCTGGGGCGTTGGGTGCTTGGTTAGAGGAACTTCAAGCGGAGGGGATGGGACTAGTGGCAAAGGTGGTGTTCACGATGGAGGAGCGGCGTGGCATCTGGCACGTCGACAATGGCGGGTCTCAACGGCATGGAGCAGCGGGGTCTCGCGCGGTGGGCGTGTGATGATGGACGAGCGCAGGATGGTGTCGTTGACGGCAACTAGACCGGGCAAGTTAGATGCAGCAGTACCTCACTAAAGATGGATTGATGGTAGGTGGCTGCGGCGACCTCATACCCGGCAGGCGTCCTGGTTGAGGAGTGTGCCGGACTGGTGGGTGCCCCATACCCGGCAGGAGTCCTGGTTGGGACCTCGGGTCTTAGATGTTAGGTTTGGCTGCAAGGTCTGTTTGGTATTAGGCCCAGACTATCAGCATCCCTTCATCAACTGGATAGAAGTAGCGACAGATGTTGCCTAGACGATGGCTTTAGTCTTACTGTTGTATGACTTTGTAAGGTCTTGTGTGAATTACTAATAAAGTGGTTGCATGCATCGTTCAGATACAGAGGTTAGGGGTCCTCCTCCTTTTCTAAAAAAAGAACAAAGGAAGTATTTCAGTACATTAGTGGTTTCTTTGTCACTAAAAAATATATCTACATATATCACAAATATGTGAGCACATGAGAAAATCAAGCCATCCCCTTCAAGCATAACAAGAAAAAAGACACGTGGCAAACTGGACCATCCAACTCAACACAGGAGAGTCACATTCATATCAAGTGATACATAAGAAGATCATTTTCAGTACTTGAATGGCATGACTAAGTATTAACTATCAATCACCTCAAAAAAAGTATTAACTATCAAGGACTAATATGATCACAGCTCAACAAGCATTGGTATTAACAATTCCATCCTCACGGGCCTACACTGGTCTCCACCAGTCACCGTTCCATCCCAAACAAACCAAGAAAAGATAATGCCATTGCTTCCTCAATATAGAATAAGAGTGTGGTGTACATGACAACCTGAATAGGACCAGCGATCATCGGAGCAAGAAGCGACGGGAGCTGAACTTGCAAATTAACAAAGAGGGAATGCGAACAATTTGAACTAATCCATGAAAGTTGTAATTTCTTTGATCCATTGTTTATTCCCGGTGCCTTCTATGCTCACCCTATGCAATTCAAAAATTTATTGTATGACACAACAAATAATGCACACAGAAGACCCGATTATTCTAAGAGAAAGTACAACGCAAAACATGTTATTCTTCTTTTTCTTGCGAAAGCCTAGCTTGCTCCTTATAAAAGACTTAGTCATAGCATTGATATGAAGTCGCAGATCCTTCAGTAGGTGAACATCTAAGCATCCCTTCAACATGAGCTTGGTCTATCAAATTCAAATCCGGACTATGGAGATACACACTAAAATCTGGACTATGCGGATACACACTATTGAAAAAAAGGCTTATAGGTGGGCTCAATTTAGTGATGGGCGTGGATAGGTACCCGCCACTGCTATTTTGGAAAAAATAGCAGTGATGGGTAAAAAAAGGTCACCGAAGACTACTATGTGAGCAGCAATGGTGGGCAAAAATTACCACCCCCTACTTGTAAACTTTTACAAATTTACTCGTGGGACAGAAGTAGCAGTGGCGGGCAACAAACTCGTGCACACCACTGTTTTGTCATGCACCAGTGGCGGGCAAAAGTCTTTTCCGTCACAGAAATATTTAGGAAGCCTGCATCCAAAAATTTCAAAATTTCTAAAAGTTAGCAGTATTGGGCATACTGAACCACCCACCGCACATATCTTAAGTAAAAAATATCCTTGAAAAAAATTCGTGTTTACTAAACCCATAATAGTCTCAAATTTTATCATGGGGCTTTTAATGGTTTGTATTAAACATAGAAAAAATTTGATCCATCGCGAAGCTTGTTTGCACACTTTGTTCAATAGAAGAGTGTTTTGCCATTTTTAGTGGCCAGAAAATTAGTTAATGCTTCGAAAATATGATACCAACACAAAAAGTGACCAAATTTGAGCATTGGATTCCAATGGTGTGTATTAATCAGATAAAAAGTTTGAAGTTCAAATCATGTAAAAAAATAGCAGGCGGTGGTTTCCATTCAAAAACCTCACGCTTTGCCGGATATTGTTCAAGTTTTACACGAAATGCATCTAGTTTTGTCGCAATTCTCTAAAAAAATTGCCACATCCTACAGGGGTCCTATGAAGAGACAATGTCAAGTTTCATCTATTTCCGACCTTGTTTGCATGTTACGTCGAACCGAAGAGCGTTTTGCCCTGTTTAATGGTCGGAAAATCAGTTAATGGTTAAAAATAGCAAACAAACTCAAAAAGCTCAAAAATTCGAGCATGGAGCTTCCAAGACGGTGTGTATATTTAAGCATAAAAAGTTTTGAAGTTGAAATGTTGTAAAAATGAAGTTGTGTGTGGTAGGCGGTGGTTTTCGTTCGAAACCGCGATACTTCGTTAGAGAGTGTTCACTTTGTACAAGACGTGCATCAAATTTCTGCAATAATGCTCTCAAATTTTACCACACCCCTACAGGGGAATGAAGACATCATGCCAAGTTTTCTCCATTTCCAAGTTCGTTTGCACATTATTTGGTACCAAAGAGCATTTTGCCCTTTTTAGTGGCCGAAAAATCAGTTAATGCTTTGAAAATAGCAAACCAACTCAATACAGTGGCCAAATTTGAGCATGGGACTTTCAAGTGTGTGCATTAATCATAGAAAAAGTTATAATTTGAAATGGTGTAAAAATGGAGCTGTGTGTGGAATGCGGGGGTTTCCGTTTCAAACCTCGACACTTCGTTAGAGGGTGTTCGGTTTGCACAAGAAGTGCATCTAGTTTTTGCCGTAATGCTCTCAAAGTTTTACCACACCCTACACGGGTCCTATGAAGACATCATGCCAAGTTTCATCCATTTTTATCTCATTTACATGTTATTTAGTACCAAAGAGCATTTTACCGTTTTTAGTGGCCGAAAATCAGTTAATGCTTTGACAATAGCAAACAAACTCAATAAAATGCTAAAATTTGAGCATAGGACTTCCAAAGGTGTGTATTAATCATAGAAAAAGGTTAAAATTGAAATGATGTAAAACATGGAGTTGTGTGTGGAAGGCGGTGGTTTCTGTTCGAAACCTCGACACTTTGCCAGAGAGTGTTCGGTTTGTACATGAAGTGCATTTAGTTTTTGTTGTAACACTCTCAAATTGTCACCACATCTTATAGGGGCTTATGAACACAACATGCCAAGTTTCCTCCATTTTCGAGCTCGTTTGCATGTTATCTTGAACTGAAGAGTTTTTGCCCTTTTTTGGCCGAAAAATTAGTTAATGCTTAAAATTAGCAAACTAACTCAAAATATTCCCTATACGTCCAGGCGGACATCCTGATCACTTACTAGTCGCAAAAATCATGACTCGGGTGAGCTCTTCAAACCAGCCATATACATTCGGGCTAATCAGCACCCATCATATTCAATCCATATTTGGGTGGTCCGTACGCGCCCGTGCACATCCGCCATGTCGGACTGACAACTCACTCCCACATGGAATCAGTCAAGAACAATCGGTCCGACGTTCGTCCCTTCCGATTTCGAGTAGGGTGGTGAGGACTCATTAAGGGCACCGTCTGGCGCCACCCGATGATTGAAGCCCATCTATTTAAGTTGGATGGCGACCGCAACCCTAGCCGCACCCCATTCCCTCCCCTTCATCACGCCACCCACCCATCTCTCGTGCCTGCCGTTATCCACTAGCCATGGCCCGCAAGAAGATCGCCAACTATGCCATGCTCACGTCGAAGCCGCCACTGCAACTACTTGAGAAGATCCAGACAAAACGTGAAGCCCGGATCGCAGCTGGCCTGCCTTCGGACTATCAGAGCGAGGGAGGAGGTGGGGAGGATCGGAGCAGGACGAGGAGGAGGCCAACGCCGCCGAAGGAAGAGGTGGAGCAGAACGTGGCCATGGAGGTCGCATAGCCAGAGGATGACGCGACAAAGGAGGTCGATGCGTATCCGACACCTCTTGCTCTGGGCTTCGGCATGCCCAAGGCACTTGCGGTGTACGAGCTGGCCTAGGCGGCGGAGTCAGGGGGTGGCCATCCTCGCCTCCATCCAGTCAAAGGCGGAGGCGAAGGCCAACCACCGCTTCCTTCGTCAGCGAAACACGGAGATCGACGAGCTATTTGCTGATCTGGATGCGGAGGTGGAGGATGAGCCACAACAGTCGTAGGAGTCAGAGTTGAGGCTGCTACCCATGTACCGGGAGTCTAGCACAGAGATCATGGACATCTTCGATGACGACAAGTAGTGTAGACTAGCTTAGTGATCTAGCTAGTACCGTATGTCTTCTTTGCATGTTTTGTATGGATCTAAAATATAAAATATAAGGTAAAAATAAGGGCTGCCAAGTCACTGTCCGCGGACACGCTCGGACATCTAGAATTTGGTGTCCGCGGTTGTTGTAGATGCTCTTAGATCTTTCATAGTGTTTGAGTCATAAGGTTTTGCCCTTCTTCAGAATCATATGCATCAGGCGCTACCATTAATGTGGTTACGATCAGTGGCGGAGCATGAACCAAATATTAAGGGGGCCAAATGGGTGTATGACATAGAAAAGGCTAGGGCTGATCAAAACACCGGAGCATTAGTAGGGCGATTAGCAGATAGATGAGCATATTTGGGGGGGGGATCCTCTAGGAAGGAGGAGGCAAGGCCATGATTTGTCTGAGGAGACTTGTGTACTATCTCACGTCAGGTGAGATAAATGAGATCAACCCCAAAAATACATGTTTAGACATTTAAAAAAACTGAAACTATTTGACAACATCCACATGGGGTATGTCTACAACTTCGAAAAAACCAGCTCAAAACTCGATGTATGTTTGACGATTTAAAAAGGACAAATTCAAATTTGAATAGTGGCAGCTTTGGGTGAATAGTACTTTGACACTATTCATGTCTAATTTTGTCTTTTTTGTTTCTATTAATGTAGGTCAAATTAGGAGCTGAAACTTTTTGAGGTTGCAACCATTGATGTGTGTCTACAGGTTTTTGAGAATGTTTGAACATGTAATTTCTTTAAAAAAAATTGATCTCGTTGATCTCACCTAATATGAGATCTCACACAAGTCTTTCAGGAATTGTCCTGCTGACGCTCCGCCACTGGTTATGATAAAGATCTCCCATGTGTTTAGACTGTTTAGGCTCATGACCACACGAAGATTTTGACCTTTTTCTTTAGACTGTTTAGGCTCATGACCACACGAAGATTTTGATCTTTTTCTTTAGACTGTTTAGGCTCATGACCACACGAAGATTTTGACCTTTTTCTTTCTGAAAGCAAGATGTTGACTCTAGCTACGCCACGAGTTGCCTACACATTGTCATTGGAGAGTTGCTCACTGATGATTTTTTAATCTTTATTATTGGAACTTTATTTTCAAGGTAAATATGAGTTTTATTCCATAATAATAGAGTTACAGTCAAGAGACAAGAGTTCCTCGATACATGGGTGCCCTCTATGTAGCCACACAGCTGTGGTACATTCAGTACGACTATACTTTGCCAAGCAATCTGAAACAATGCTTTGATTTCAATGAAGCTTTTGTGGGATAAACTCCCGCTCTACCAAGAATGCTTCAATCTCCAGAGCCAAGTGACCATAAGCAGGACGATCCAAAGAGTTGTCAGTCAAAACAGATAGGGCCACTGCCGAGTCTGACTGAGCAATGACGGGAAGATCCGTGTGTTACAGAGCAAGAGTGTAACACCCCGGTGTAATGATGCTACAGTAACCCCTGGGGTTAAGTTAATCTTTTTGCTAAACATGTGCCTGATCATTATTGTCTCATGTTCTTTCACATTCCAGTTGAATTCAAATTCAAATTTTGTCTGAAATTCAAAATGCTCAGACATGAAAACAAAAATGTTCATCATGTGCAGAATATTCCACAACTAATATTGGTGGTGAACCAACATTTTTGCAAAAAGGTTTGAGTGGCTTAAGCTACTTCAAACAGTGGCCTAAGAAATAAATTAAATGCCTTTTTAATTTATGAAAATGGCAAAGTATTTCTAAAAGCCTCACAATCTTTTTTTGGGCAGTGCCTAATAATTCTTTGAGATTATTTTGTCCAATGGCATAATCTTTTGCAAAGTCTTTATTGGCTAAAAGAAAAAGAAAAGAAAATGCAAAATCTGTTTAAAAAAAAGGGAAAAAAAGAGGGGGTGGGAGAGCCCTGGCCTCCCCTTGGGCCTCGGCGACCCACAGCCCCCCCCCTCTCTGCTTGGGCCTTAGCCGCTAGGCAGGCCCAGTCGGCCAGCCGGACGGCCCACAGCGCCCCCATGCCTTCCCTGGGCCTTGGCCCAGCCAAGTCGGCCCGACCACTCCCCCTCCCCGGTCGCCTTCCCCCTTCTCCTGTTCGACCGACCCGCGCTTGCGGTCGCCGCCGAACCACCCCGTCGGCGTCGCCCGACGAGAGGATAAGGTCGAGCCTCCCCCCCCTTGGCGCCTCGGCCTCCTCCCCACCTACCTCCACTCCCCTCTTCTGCCTCCCAGATCCACGCGCTCCTCCCCCTCCCTGTCTCGCTCGCCCGCCTCACCCGAGCGCCATCGCCGCCGTTCTCCGTCGTTCACGCGGCCACCGTGTTTTCCTCGCGACCTCCTCGTGTCCAACCGCTCCGCCTCCCTCGACTACGCCTCCCCGATGAGCCGCAGGACGCCGGGCGCCCCGGAACGCTGCCCCGGCCTCGTCTTCCACTTCGGATCACAGGAGCTCGCCGGCGTCGATCCACTGCACAGCTGCTACTAAACCTCCGAGGGCCATCGTGCGTGCCGCCCGGTGAGCTCCTCCCTTCCTCCTTTCCTCTCCTCGCGCCGTGCCTTTCGCCGTAGCCAGCTCGCCCGCAAGCCGGGCTCCGCCGTCCGCCATTGCCGTCGTAGGGCTCGCCACCGAGCTCCTCCGCTCGAGCTAGTAGCTCCGACGAGCTCCTGGAGCGCCGTAGACCCCGCCTAGTTGGTTAGTTTGGCCGCTCGCGCGCTCTAACGCTGAACCCGCTCGCGCCCGTACTCCGGCGCCGTTTCTACTCGTCGCCGGCGCCGTTCCGGTCGTTCCTGGCCCCGGCCGTCGCCTCCATCTTGCGTGGGACGTCGAACCGCGTCGGACGCGCCTAGCTACGACCCCGGAAACCCCCTGTGCGCGAAACCCGACCCCCTCTCCCGACGTGCGCCGCCGCGGGAGGCTCGCCGGAGTACTTCCGGCGCCAACGCCGGTGAGGCTGACCTGGCGCTGACGTATGGGGCCCGCTGAGCCACTGACGGGTGGGCCCAGTTGACTCGTTGACTGAGTCAACCCACTGACATGTGGGGCCGAGTCAATATAATGTTTTAGATAAATAGAAAATGTGTTAATTAAATTGACTAATTAATCTATTCACCAATTAGGCACTGACAGTGGGCCCCGCTTGATAATTAGTATTAGATTAGTCCAATTAACACTGTTTAATTAGTCCAGTCACTGACCAGTGGGTCCCACTGGACCCACAGGTCAGTTTGACCTGGTCAGCGAGTCTGTTGACTGCTGATGTCATCAGCACGTCATGCTGACGTCATGTTTTCCTTTTCTGCTTTTAAAATAATTCAGAAATTGGTTTAAACTTTGAAAATCCGTAACTTTTAAACCGTAACTCCGATGAAAATGTTTTCTATATGAAAGTTGCTCAGAAAAATCCAACGAATCCGAATACGCGGTCCGTTCATCTGTCACATGCCCCTAGCATGCTGAACATGGAACTTTCCCCCTCCGGTCATCTGTCTGACACAGGTCCGGAACCGGGAACACCTTCCCGGTTGATTTCCCCCTTCACCTATAACGTCTAGGACCGCGTTAGAGCACGCTTAGCGCTACGTATCGTCATGTCATGCTTAGTGTTACCTCTGTTTGCTATGTATTTACTGTTTCTTCCCCCTCTTCTCTCCGGTAGACCCCGAGGCCGCTGATGCCCCGGTGATCGACTACGTCGTCGACAACGACCCCTCCTTGCCAGATCAACCAGGCAAGCCCCCCCCTTTGATCATCCCGATATCGCCCATTCCATTCTCTCATGCTTGCATTAGATTTTGCTATTGTTATTGTTTGCTCCTATTCTGATGCATAGCCTGCTTTTGTACCTGCTTATTGTACCTTACCTGCTTATCCTAAACTGCTTAGTATAGGTTGGTTAGTGATCCATCAGTGACCCCCACCTTGTCCTTGTTGCCCCTGCTTCATCATTGAAGACCCGATCAACGGGATCGAAGACCAGGCCCCGCACCGCACATCACTTTCCCTTAGTTGCTCGACACTGCTGGGTTACTATCGAGTGCCGAGGGTGAGACCTCTACAGCACTTCTGATGTTAACCTGTAGTGTAGCTATTCGGTCGTGGTCATCGAGGGTGATTTCCTCTTTAACCACTTCCGATACGACTCTGTCGTGCAACCCCTCAAGTGTGAACCTCGAGGGTGATTCCTCTACGTTCACCTTGATGATTACATTGAGTGGAACCCACCGAGGGTGATTCCTTGGGTTTTCCTCTTGATGTTTGGACACACGGATACTTGGACTTTACAACTGTTACTTGGAAAGTGATGTGGAGACGGGTTGACCTGGAAGGTGCCCGTGAGATAATTACGAGGCGTGGCCGGGCATTCTTAGCCCTTGCCGCAAGTCCTCGAGACGGGGCAACGGGGTCACCTCTTTCGTGAGTCTCTGCTTGTTACCGCGCGTTCCTAATCCACTACGATTTGGATATTTGATCCGAGGGGCCTCTGGCCTGATAGCACTAACCATCACGTGGGCATAGTATGGGCGTTCTGCGTCGTATACATCAGCCAAAGCTTAATAGACGTCAGCGACGGAGCGGCGCGCGCCGGGTTGGACTGGTAAGCTCCTGCCTTTTTAGGGAGGTAGCTAGGTCTGCTCACCGGCCGCCCACGCAACGTGCAGGAGTTTCCGGGGAGATGGCCCATGACCCCTGGGGGCATAGGTTTAGTCCGGCGTGCTGGCCTCTCTATTAAGCCTAGGTCGGGTTGCGGCGTATTGTTTGGCCGAGGCCGGGCATGACCCTGGAAAGTGTGTCCGGCCGGAGTTAATCGAGCGTGGTGGGTAAGTTGGTGCACCCCTGCAGGGAAGAAAACATCTATCGATAGCCTGTCCTACGGTAACGGACACTTGGAGTTGTATCCCGATCGATACAACTAGAACTGGATACTTGTGATGAGAACTGGATGGTGATGAGGATTTGATTGTGATGATAACTGGATAGTATGGCTCTGGGATTGCTTTCTCGCAGGGAGTCGAGAAAGGATCTCTGGCCGAGGTTGATAACACTACTACCGCTTTACTTTATGCTACTCTACTCCCTCTTGTTTGCTGCAAGATGGTGGTTTCCAGAAGATGCTAGTCTTCGATAGGACTAGACCTTCTCTCTATTCTGGCATTTCTGCAGCCCAGTTCACATATACAACCCCTCTTTGATAATGTTGCATATGTACTGTAGATCCTTGCTTGCGAGTACTTTGGACGAGTACTCACGGTTGCTTTGTTCCCCCTTTTCCCCCTTTTTCTTCTTTCTGGTTGTTGCAACCAGATGGTGGAGTCCAGGAGCCAGATGCCACCTTTGACGACTGCTGCTACCCCGAGGGTGCCCACTACCACGTGACGGACGCCGACGACCAAGAGTAGTTAGGAGGCTCCCAGGCAGGAGGCCTTGCCTTTTCGATCGTAGATGCTTTTGTGCTAGCCTTCTTAAGGCAAACTTGTTTAACTCATGTCTGTACTCAGATATTGTTGCTTCCGCTGACTCGTTTGTATTCAAGCTGATGTATTCGAGCCCTCGAGGCCCCTGGCTTGTAATATAAAGCTTGTATTATTTTAATTTGTGTCTAGAGTTGTGTTGTGATATCTTCCCGTGAGTCCTTGATCTTGATCGTACACATTTGCGTGTATGATTAGTGTACGATTGAATCGAGGGCGTCACAAGTTGGTATCAGAGCCGACTGCCTGTAGGTAGCCCCCTTTCCAACTCCTTGGCCGAAGTTGAGTCTAGTCACTGAAAACTTTTACTAACATTGGCTGTGTGGCTTACGGGCCCACGTCGCTATTGGGTGGTATTAGCATCTTTTACTCCTCGTCTATACTCTGGGACTCTGAACTCTCTTCTACTCGGGTTAAATGAATTTACTAACATTAGGATCCCGTGACCACATTCACCCCGAAGTTGGATGAAGCCATAGTTATTCCTTAGAATAGCTTTTTGAGTAGTGCACACCCTGTCGTGTTGACTACAGAGTGGAATCCATCGTACCTCCTTCATTATGCATGTTTTCATCATGAATGATCCTTATCTTTGCAAATGCTCAATGCTGAACTACCCCTGTTACATGTTAGCAGGATGGTTAGACCCGCTGGTCGTGGCTGTGGTGCCAACGACCCACCACCGCCTGAATTCTTTACTGGAATGAGGCAACAGTTTGAGTTAACTCGCCAGTTCATGGAAGGAATGATGGCTCAGTTTCCTCGTCCGAACATGAATCAACATCCAACCCGAGTAACTCTGCAGGACTTCATGCGCCTCAACCCATCTATCTACCGCAGCTCAACTCAACCCCTTGATGCTGATGACTGGCTCCGCGACATCACATATGAAATGGAGTCTGCTAGTGTTGCCCCTGCCAGCTATGTCACCTTCGCATCTTTCTTTCTGAAGGGTCCTGCTGCTCAATGGTGGGACAGCCACAGGCGTACCCTACCTGCTGGAACGGTCATTACTTGGCCGGATTTCCAAGCTGCCTTCCGTGCCCGTTTCATTCCTCAGGGAACCATGGACAGGAAGAAGCGAGAGTTCCGCAACCTCACCCAAGGCAACAAGACTGTAGATGCTTATCAACGGGAATTTCTGGACTTGTCACGTTATGCTGAAGAAGACATTGCAACTGATGCTCGTAAGCAAGAAAAGTTTCGTGATGGACTTCACCCAGATATCAAGCTAGCACTGCTCATTCATGACTTTGCCGACTTCGCCACCTTGGTGAACAAGGCTATTCAGGTTGAGACTGGTCTTCAGGAACACCAGGGATCCCTCAGGCGTAGCCGTGACGCTGGCCCATCTTCGGGCCCGTCAGCGCAGAAGCGTCGTATATGGATTCCCCACAGCATGTATCGTCCAACTGCACCTACACCAAGACAGTCCTATGCTGCACCTCGTCTGCCTCCTCCACCAGAGAGGCAGCCTCTTCGAGATGTACCATCCCAAGCTCCTGCTCCCGATCCCAATGATGGTCTGTGCTTCAGATGTGGCCGCCCCGGCCACCTTGCTAAAGAGTGCACTCAGAAAAAGAGCCAGCTGGCTCTACCTTCAACTGGCCGTAACAATCAGCCCCATAACAATAATGCCAGACCTTATGGTCATGGTCAGGCTAATCATGTTGATCTGAATGAAGCTCAAGACCAGCCTGCCACTGTGATGGGTACTCTTCTTGTTAATTCAGTACCGGCTTCTGTTTTATTCGATTCAGGAGCATCACATTCATTCATGTCAGAAAATTTTGCTTACGCACATGACATTCGTTGCGAGCCCATGAACACTCCGATAGTGGTACGCACCCCTGCGGGTCAGTGTCGAACTACCATGATTGGTCGCGACGTCCCCGTTGAAATTGAAGGGTTGGAATTTCGTGTTTCTCCCATTATTCTTGATTCTTCCAATATTGACCTCATTCTGGGAATGGAATGGTTGAAAGCGCATACTGCCTCTATCGTTTGCGCCACCAAGGTCGTTCACCTCCTACATCCTTCCGATGAGATAGTAAGCTACCATGCTCAGCTTGTTCAAAACGCTGAAGCACGACTTTATGCTTTGAATGCGTTGAACGCGGCACCTCTTGAGGGAATTGAAAAGATTCCAGTCGTTCGCAACTTCCAAGACGTATTTCCAGAAGAACTTCCAGGAATACCCCCTGCCCGGGCTGTCGAGTTCGTCATCGACTTGAAACCAGGCACCGTTCCTATTGCAAAACGACCCTACAAGATGCCACCTCATGAACTCCTTGAGCTTAAGGAGGAAATCGACAAATCTCTTCACAAGGGTTTCATTCGTCCAAGTTCCTCTGCTTGGGGAGCACCTTCTCTCTTCGTCAAGAAGAAGGACGGTACGAACCGTTTGGTCCAAGACTATCGTCCTATCAACCAAGCTACAATTCAAAACAAATATCCCCTTCCTCGGATCAATGATCTGTATGATCAACTGGCTGGTTCATCGATATTCTCTAAACTCGACTTGAGGTTGGGTTACCACCAGATCCGTGTTCGTGAAGAGGATATTCCAAAGACCGCATTTGTGACTCGTTATGGTTCTTACGAGTACACCGTCATGTCATTCGGTTTAACCAATGCTCCAGCTACATTCTCTCGTCTGATGAACTATATATTCATGGATTACCTCGACAAGTTCGTCGTAGTCTATCTGGATGATATACTGGTATATTCGAAGAATAAAGAAGAACATGCTGAACATCTTCGTCTTGTTCTGGAGAAGCTTCGAGAGCATCAACTTTATGCCAAGTATTCCAAGTGTGAATTCTGGTTACCCGAAGTCACCTACCTTGGTCATGTTATCTCCAAGGATGGTATTGCCGTCAACCCAGAGCGCGTTCAGGCTATTCTTGACTGGACCCCTCCAAAGACTGTCAAGCAAGTCAGAAGCTTTCTCGGACTGGCCAGCTATTGTCGCCGCTTTGTCGAGAACTTCTCCAAGATCGCCAAGCCACTGACTAATCTGCTTCACAAAGGCGTTAAGTTCGATTGGACAGACAAATGTCAGGAAAGTTTCCAGGCACTCAAGGATAAACTGACTTCTGCCCCAGTGCTTGCTCCCCCTGATTCTCGCAAGGACTTTGTCATCTATTGTGACGCTTCACGTCAAGGATTAGGCTGTGTTCTAATGCAAGAGCGCAGGGTGATTGCCTATGCCTCCCGTCAAGTGCGTCCTCACGAAGAAAACTACCCGGTTCATGACCTTGAGCTTGCAGCGGTTATCTTTGCATTGAAGCTATGGCGACAATACCTTCTCGGTAATCGTTGTGAGATCTTCACTGATCATCAGAGTCTGAAGTACCTGTTTACTCAGCCAGATCTGAACCTCCGTCAGCAGCGATGGATGGAAGCTATTGCTGACTACAACTGCGGTATATCTTATACACCTGGCAAGGCTAATGTAATGGCCGATGCCCTAAGCCGAAAGTCTTATTGCAATAATCACCAGGTCTACAAAGCTCAACCCCGCCTTTATGAAGAGCTATGCAAGCTGAACCTTCAACTAATTCCACAGGGTTCTCTGAATAACCTTGTTTTGGAACCAACTCTTCTGAAAGCAATCAAGTCTGCTCAAGCCAAAGATGCTCATGTTGATCTGATGAAAAAGGATCTTGCCTTAGAGAAATCCAGAGATTTCTCACTTGGTGAAGATGGAACCTTATACTTCAGAGATCGCATTGTCGTACCCCGGTTCGAGCTTATGACAGAGAAGGTGATGAAAGAAGCGCATGACACCCCTCTCTCTATTCATCCGGGAAGTACCAAGATGTATCTTGACATCCGTCAGAAGTACTGGTGGTCTAAATGAAGCAAGACATTGCTCGATATATCGAAGAATGTGACGTTTGCCGTCGCGTCAAAGCAGAACATCAAAAACCGGCTGGACTTCTACAACCGCTTCCGATTCCTGAATGGAAGTGGGATAAGATCCAAATGGACTTCGTCACTGGCCTTCCCAAGTCTCAGAAAGGTAACGATGCTATCTTTGTCGTCATCGACCAATTCTCGAAGGTTGCTCACTTTCTGCCAGTCAAGGAGACTATCACTGCTAGTCAATTGGCAACCTTGTATATCTCCCGAATTGTGTCACTCCACGGCATTCCGAAGGAGATCAGTTCAGACCGCGGCAGTATTTTCACTTCTAAGTTCTGGGATAGTTTCCAAGAGGCAATGGGAACTCATATTACCTGGAGCACTGCTTATCATCCCCAATCCCAAGGCCAAGTCGAGCGAGTCAATCAAATTCTTGAAGACATGCTTCGAGCTTGTGTTATTTCTTTCGGCAAGAAGTGGGAAGAATCTCTCCCTTATGCGGAGTTCTCTTATAACAACAGCTATCAAGCCAGCTTGAAGATGGCACCCTTTGAAGTGCTTTATGGACGTAAGTGCCGAACCCCTCTGAATTGGTCAGAAACTGGGGAACGAGCACTCATTGGTCCGGACATTATTCAACAAGCTGAAGAGCAGGTTCGCATTGTCCGGGATAATCTCAAGGCGGCCCAATCCCGCCAGAAGAGCAACTATGACCGGAAACACTGGGGTTCAACTTATCAACCTGGTGAACAAGCTTATCTGCGTGTCACTCCTTTGAGAGGCACTCATCGGTTCGGAGTCAAGGGAAAGTTAGCTCCTCGCTACATTGGTCCCTTCCGTATTCTCGCCCGTCGTGGACTGGTGGCTTATCAACTGGAGTTGCCACCTCAGTTCTCTCACGTTCATGACGTCTTCCATGTGTCGCAACTTCGTCGATGCTTCAAGGATCCGGAACGTGAAGTGGATCCGGAATTGATTGAAATTCAAGATGATCTCACATACAAGGAGCATCCGATCTGCATTCTTGAAGAAGCTGAACGTCGAACCCGCCAGAAGGTTACTAAGTTCCTCAAGGTGCAATGGTCGAATCATACTAAAGAGGAAGCCACTTGGGAACGCGAAGATAACCTCCGGGCTGAATACCCCGATCTTTTCCCTTCTACCTCTTAATTCTCGGGACGAGAATTTCTTTTAGAGGAGGAGAGTTGTAACACCCCGGTGTAATGATGCTACAGTAACCCCTGGGGTTAAGTTAATCTTTTTGCTAAACATGTGCCTGATCATTATTGTCTCATGTTCTTTCACATTCCAGTTGAATTCAAATTCAAATTTTGTCTGAAATTCAAAATGCTCAGACATGAAAACAAAAATGTTCATCATGTGCAGAATAATCCACAACTAATATTGGTGGTGAACCAACTTTTTGCAAAAAGGTTTGAGTGGCCTAAGCTACTTCAAACAGTGGCCTAAGAAATAAATTAAATGCCTTTTTAATTTATGAAAATGGCAAAGTATTTCTAAAAGCCTCACAATCTTTTTTTTGGGCAGTGCCTAATAATTCTTTGAGATTATTTTGTCCAATGGCATAATCTTTTGCAAAGTCTTTATTGGCTAAAAGAAAAAGAAAAGAAAATGCAAAATCTGTTTAAAAAAAAGGAAAAAAAGAGGGGGTGGGAGAGCCCTGGCCTCCCCTTGGGCCTCGGCGACCCACAGCCCCCCCCCCTCTCTGCTTGGGCCTTAGCCGCTAGGCAGGCCCAGTCGGCCAGCCGGACGGCCCACAGCGCCCCCATGCCTTCCCTGGGCCTTGGCCCAGCCAAGTCGGCCCGACCACTCCCCCTCCCCGGTCGCCTTCCCCCTTCTCCTGTTCGACCGACCCGCGCTTGCGGTCGCCGCCGAACCACCCCGTCGGCGTCGCCCGACGAGAGGATAAGGTCGAGCCTCCCCCCCCTTGGCGCCTCGGCCTCCTCCCCACCTACCTCCACTCCCCTCTTCTGCCTCCCAGATCCACGCGCTCCTCCCCCTCCCTGTCTCGCTCGCCCGCCTCACCCGAGCGCCATCGCCGCCGTTCTCCGTCGTTCACGCGGCCACCGTGTTTTCCTCGCGACCTCCTCGTGTCCAACCGCTCCGCCTCCCTCGACTACGCCTCCCCGATGAGCCGCAGGACGCCGGGCGCCCCGGAACGCTGCCCCGGCCTCGTCTTCCACTTCGGATCACAGGAGCTCGCCGGCGTCGATCCACTGCACAGCTGCTACTAAACCTCCGAGGGCCATCGTGCGTGCCGCCCGGTGAGCTCCTCCCTTCCTCCTTTCCTCTCCTCGCGCCGTGCCTTTCGCCGTAGCCAGCTCGCCCGCAAGCCGGGCTCCGCCGTCCGCCATTGCCGTCGTAGGGCTCGCCACCGAGCTCCTCCGCTCGAGCTAGTAGCTCCGACGAGCTCCTGGAGCGCCGTAGACCCCGCCTAGTTGGTTAGTTTGGCCGCTCGCGCGCTCTAACGCTGAACCCGCTCGCGCCCGTACTCCGGCGCCGTTTCTACTCGTCGCCGGCGCCGTTCCGGTCGTTCCTGGCCCCGGCCGTCGCCTCCATCTTGCGTGGGACGTCGAACCGCGTCGGACGCGCCTAGCTACGACCCCGGAAACCCCCTGTGCGCGAAACCCGACCCCCTCTCCCGACGTGCGCCGCCGCGGGAGGCTCGCCGGAGTACTTCCGGCGCCAACGCCGGTGAGGCTGACCTGGCGCTGACGTATGGGGCCCGCTGAGCCACTGACGGGTGGGCCCAGTTGACTCGTTGACTGAGTCAACCCACTGACATGTGGGGCCGAGTCAATATAATGTTTTAGATAAATAGAAAATGTGTTAATTAAATTGACTAATTAATCTATTCACCAATTAGGCACTGACAGTGGGCCCCGCTTGATAATTAGTATTAGATTAGTCCAATTAACACTGTTTAATTAGTCCAGTCACTGACCAGTGGGTCCCACTGGACCCACAGGTCAGTTTGACCTGGTCAGCGAGTCTGTTGACTGCTGATGTCATCAGCACGTCATGCTGACGTCATGTTTTCCTTTTCTGCTTTTAAAATAATTCAGAAATTGGTTTAAACTTTGAAAATCCGTAACTTTTAAACCGTAACTCCGATGAAAATGTTTTCTATATGAAAGTTGCTCAGAAAAATCCAACGAATCCGAATACGCGGTCTGTTCATCTGTCACATGCCCCTAGCATGCTGAACATGGAACTTTCCCCCTCCGGTCATCTGTCTGACACAGGTCCGGAACCGGGAACACCTTCCCGGTTGATTTCCCCCTTCCCCTATAACGTCTAGGACCGCGTTAGAGCACGCTTAGCGCTACGTATCGTCATGTCATGCTTAGTGTTACCTCTGTTTGCTATATATTTACTGTTTCTTCTCCCTCTTCTCTCCGGTAGACCCCGAGGCCGCTGATGCCCCGGTGATCGACTACGTCGACGACGACCCCTCCTTGCCAGACCAACTAGGCAACCCCCCCCTTTGATCATCCCGATATCGCCCATTCCATTCTCTCATGCTTGCATTAGATTTTGCTACTGTTATTGTTTGCACCTATTCTGATGCATAGCCTGCTTTTGTACCTACTGTTGTACCTTACCTGCTTATCCTAAACTGCTTAGTATAGGTTGGTTAGTGATCCATCAGTGACCCCCACCTTGTCCTTGTTGCCCCTGCTTCATCATTGAAGACCCGATCAACGGGATCGAAGACCAGGCCCCGACACCGCACATCACTTTCCTCTTAGTTGCTCGACACTGCTGGGTTACTATCGAGTGCCGAGGGTGAGACCTCTACAGCACTTCTGATGTTAACCTGTAGTGTAGCTATTCGGTCGTGGTCATCGAGGGTGATTTCCTCTTTAACCACTTCCGATACGACTCTGTCGTGCAACCCCTCAAGTGTGAACCTCGAGGGTGATTCCTCTACGTTCACCTTGATGATTACATTGAGTGGAAACCACCGAGGGTGATTCCTTGGGTTTTCCTCTTGATGTTTGGACACACGGATACTTGGACTTTACAACTGTTACTTGGAAAGTGATGTGGAGACGGGTTGACCTGGAAGGTGCCCGTGAGATAATTACGAGGCGTGGCCGGGCATTCTTAGCCCTTGCCGCAAGTCCTCGAGACGGGGCAACGGGGTCACCTCTTTCGTGAGTCTCTGCTTGTTACCGCGCGTTCCTAATCCACTACGATTTGGATATTTGATCCGAGGGGCCTCTGGCCTGATAGCACTAACCATCACGTGGGCATAGTATGGGCGTTCTGCGTCGTATACATCAGCCAAAGCTTAATAGACGTCAGCGACGGAGCGGCGCGCGCCGGGTTGGACTGGTAAGCTCCTGCCTTTTTAGGGAGGTAGCTAGGTCTGCTCACCGGCCGCCCACGCAACGTGCAGGAGTTTCCGGGGAGATGGCCCATGACCCCTGGGGGCATAGGTTTAGTCCGGCGTGCTGGCCTCTCTATTAAGCCTAGGTCGGGTTGCGGCGTATTGTTTGGCCGAGGCCGGGCATGACCCTGGAAAGTGTGTCCGGCCGGAGTTAATCGAGCGTGGTGGGTAAGTTGGTGCACCCCTGCAGGGAAGAAAACATCTATCGATAGCCTGTCCTACGGTAACGGACACTTGGAGTTGTATCCCGATCGATACAACTAGAACTGGATACTTGTGATGAGAACTGGATGGAGATGAGGATTTGATTGTGATGATAACTGGATAGTATGGCTCTGGGATTGCTTTCTCGCAGGGAGTCGAGAAAGGATCTCTGGCCGAGGTTGATAACACTACTACCGCTTTACTTTATGCTACTCTACTCCCTCTTGTTTGTTGCAAGATGGTGGTTTCCAGAAGATGCTAGTCTTTGATAGGACTAGACCTTCTCTCTATTCTGGCATTTCTGCAGCCCAGTCCACATATACAACCCCTCTTTGATAATGTTGCATCTGTAGTGTAGATCCTTGCTTGCGAGTACTTTGGATGAGTACTCACGGTTGCTTTGTTCCCCTTTTTTTCCCTTCTTTCTTCTTTCTGGTTGTTGCAACCAGATGGTGGAGTCCAGGAGCCAGATGCCACCTTTGACGACGGCTGCTACCCCGAGGGTGCCCACTACCACGTGACGGACGCCGACGACCAAGAGTAGTTAGGAGGCTCCCAGGCAGGAGGCCTTGCCTTTTCGATCGTAGATGCTTTTGTGCTAGCCTTCTTAAGGCAAACTTGTTTAACTCATGTCTGTACTCAGATATTGTTGCTTCCGCTGACTCGTTTGTATTCAAGTTGATGTATTCGAGCCCTCGAGGCCCCTGGCTTGTAATATAAAGCTTGTTTTTTTTAATTTGTGTCTAGAGTTGTGTTGTGATATCTTCCCGTGAGTCCTTGATCTTGATCGTACACATTTGCGTGTATGATTAGTGTACGATTGAATCGAGGGCGTCACAAAGAGCCATGCCTTGCATTAGTGTATGGATTTCTGCTTCAAGGGCGTCATTACAATTGAACAAGAATCTGTATGCTACAAAATTAACGGTTCCGTCAATCCTCCTTAATATCATACCTGCCGACATTGGACCATCCGCCTTTGAAAAAGAACCATCAACACTTAGAGCTGCCTTGTCCACTGATGGTGCCGGCCAGGACAATGCAGTTTTTACAGCCTTTGGCAGGGAAACATTAACAGGAGCATGAAGCGTCATCTTCTCCTTGAGTATCTCCTCAGACGAGTATTTTTGTGCGTTGTCAAGGGACCTCGAGTAGCTTCTACAAAAATTCGACGGACACTCCAATTGGAACTTTTTTTTTGAATTGTTTGGATTGTTTACCACATGTTTCATGTGGTCACTCCAATTGGAACTTAATCCAACCAAATTTCAAAAAAGTTACCCGTAAAAAAAGTTCAAAAAAGGATAAACTTAATACAACCAGTTTCTTTGAAAATCGTTTTGGATCTGGCCGTCCGTGGCTCAATCCAACGGCTCGCTCGGCGTAGGCCCACCGGCATCATGTAAACCTAAACCGCACGTGGACCAGCAAGGACTGCAGGTGGGCCAGTTTGCCAACAACCGGCCCTATCGGCCGCATCTCTCCACGAGGGCGCAGCATACCTGCAGCAGGCGTCACGCCTGGAGCGTGCGTGAGCCTCCACCCACTGCTATGTCGGTCCGGCGGACATCGGGCCCACGTGTCGGCGTTAGCTTAGGATATTAGGGCGAGGGAATTGCGGTTGGGTTTGGGTTCCGAGCAATCATGTATGTGTGCGACCCTGTCGTCGGGTCGAGCTGACCAATTGGCGCCTCCATGTGACGTCCACGCTGTCCTCCCTGGCCCACCACCTTCCATGACTATCCAGATTTCCATGTTCCAGAGAGCTCACTGCTGTGCCGCGTCAAGATTACAAGTTTTGCTGAGGGCTTTTTCTCAAATGTGTACATACTTACTTCGTGCCAATGGTTTCTTCTCTCTTTTTTTCAGACAGGTTCAGGTCAAAATTTAGAGAGTTTATTACTAGTTGTGACTCATTCATTGTGTACTGCGTTTAGAATATTAAAATAGTGATCTAATATAAGAACGTTTAGAATATTAAAATAGTGATCTAAACGCTTTTATATTAGTTTACAACGGGAGTACAAGATTGGACTTGGCGTAGTTCTATAGCACAAAGTAGACACAAAATCATCTCGCAGAAAAAACGTAGACACAAATTTGAGAAGTTGGAAAACTCAAAATAAATCATGAGAGGGACGATCTAGACTGCCACGGTGACTTATGGTCAAAAAACATTATCAGGTCCTCGCGGGTTCCATTGTCGGATGATTAATGTCAATTTGAAAAAAAAAAGAGGGAAGGACGTCCCTGCAAGGCCACTTGGAGATGCAGGGTTCGGCCGAACTCTGGCATTAGACGTCGTGCCTAGATGTCGTGTTGCCATGACGGCTTGTTCCTCGATGTGTTATCATGCCTCGAATTTTCTTACAGTTGACAACAATGTATGGGCCTCATGTTTACTATGCCGGTCTCATCGTCAGATAAATAGTTGCACGACACCTTTGAGACATTTGGCATGTCTGAACTGCAATCCATATTTTCCATGCATCGTTCCAAACCAATGAAAACTCACCATCGTGTACAAAGCGAAGGTGAGTTTTTCTTTGTTTGTGCTGTGAGCCCGTGAATTTATAAAAATTGTTGCGACAACGTCAAGAAAGTACGATGAGCCGATAATTTTAGCAGTGAATCAAACACTAGCTATGCGTTGTAAATTCGGTGAAGTAAGGGAAACTGGGAATTCACTTTATGCTGCAACTATTTTGCTATTTGGAATTGTATTTTTTTTTTCAAATTTTCATGGGATCCGCAAGGCAAGTCTCCCTCACTTGCAAGCCACTGCAACTTTTTCAAATCCACCCCTCTACAAAGGCAAGCTTCACTCTTCCCCCGCCTTCGTCGCCACTTCAATTCTTCAACGCCTCCAGTCGGCCCCCAGCGACGCGATCGCCCAAATCCCGCCGGCCCGATGCCCGCCGCCGTGGCCGCCGCGGCGGCGGTCGCAGCCTCGGGCGGCGCGCTCCTAGTATACCTGCTCATCACCACCTGCCGGCCGCCGGGCGCCGAGGGGCCGGCGTCGGCGGAGGAGGAGGCGTCGCGGCCGGAGGACGGCGAGGGTCCCTGGCCGCACAGCCCTCCCGTATCGTGCTGCGAGGCCGCGTCGGTGGCCGCGCGCACGGCGCGCCGGGCGTGGGAGCTCACCGTCGGCCGGTGGGGCCTCCACGGCCTCGCCTTCGGGATCAAGCGCCACATGAAGCGCCAGGTCAGTGTGAAAGCTTTTTTGTCCCCTTCTTCCTCTTGCTTCCGTAGCCAGTCTCTGCGTGGCAGCACTACGCTTGTGCTCCGTGTCTCTGTTCGTGCGCCTGCTTGCTCTGCTTTTGTGCTTAACTAAAAGAAGGGATCTTTTGTACCAATGGCTGAAGGTAAGTAGTTGATCATGAAGTTCTAAGGCTAATACTGCGTGGTTAATCCCACAGGGCGAGACGGGGTGCTAAGATTGGCTCAACTGTTCGGCAAGTTGCTTTTCAGCAGATTGTTCTAGTAGACAAATTCAGTAGTGTTTTTGCCTTTTCATTCTGTGTGTGCTGAAAATTTTGCTGCGAAGGCAAGATTTCTGACCAGTCTAAAATTTGACTTGAGTTGACTTGCAAGGAAGGTTTGAACTTACTGTTTCCCATCCCGAGAAACCAATGCTTTCATTTTGGTCAATATCTTGAATTGGTTCACCTACTGGAGTGGATTAGGATCCTGGTAATTTCCGGTCATTTTTGTTTGAGGGATCTGTGTCCGATCACAGTGAGTGCTTACTTGGGCTTCAGTTAAGATCGTTTCGGTTAGCATTGTTAATTTTCATGAATCTGTCAGATCAGTTTCATCAGTTTTCCTAGTGTCATTACTTGTACAGAGAATGGTATCAAGGGCCAACACTAAATGGTGGTTCTGTACGGAAGAATCAGAAGTTACAGATATTAACAAGAGACGCTTCTAATTGTATTTTCACAACATCTTCAATCAGCATAAGTTTACCATTTTCTTTTGATTACATGAAGTGTGGCCACATACGCCAAGTATTACCGTCATGCTTCTGTATTGCGCTCTTGAAAACATTGTGTATGCAATGGACGAAACATGTGGTGATTATTGTTTTATTCTTTTCATGTGCTCCAGGGTAATTTGCAGCATGAGTATAGTGGAAGTGACTGCCTTCAACTAAAAGGTCACGATGCACATACTGAAGTAGCTTATCTTCTTGACCACCTGAAGCTTTGCATGTTCTACTCAAAGAATAGGTTTTCTGAATTTCTGAAGTTTGGTGGGTACAGTCAAGAAGACGTTCTCATCCACAAGTCTAGGGCGAGGGTGAGTAAGTATCACTATATTCTTCTTATCTCGTGCTTTATGGTACTCTGCTTATTCTGTATTTCTGTGCAATGCCCCCCATATTTTGACTCATTCTTGACTCCTCACTTCATGCAGCTTATGCAGCCTTCCTTCGTACTTGTGCGTGACCAAAAAGCCAAGTGTTTTCTTCTTTTCATCCGCGGTGCTATCAGTCCTAAGGAGCGCCTGACAGCAGCAAGTTCTGTTGAAGTTCCTTTCCACCATATAGTTCTGAATGAAGGACAGATTGACAACGTAATTTTAGGGTATGCACATTGTGGAATGCTTGCTGCAGCTCGTTGGATCGCTAACCTTGCCATGCCCCCTCTTCGCAATGCAGTACGAGAATTTCCTGACTACCAAATAAAGGTATTTTTTGTCAAGTTCTTATTTTATTTACCTTCCTGATGAATTTATTGATGTGTGAGTAGCTATTGGAGGTTGATGCATAGTAAGGAGAATTAAGTTTATAAGCTTGTCTATACTGTGAGACTCCGTGTAAAGTTTACTGATTTGACCATGTGCTATGAAGTACAATAGAACCGATAAGCCTTGATCTGGCAGTAAGCTGCTTGATATTTATACCATTTCAATTTCAGCATTTATTGTTGAACTATTGAAGTCAGAGTCTACTTCTTGTCTGGTAGCACTGCTCTACACAGCTACAGTTTATATGATCTATGCTGTATGTGATATGCATTTTAGTGTTGATATTCTTTTAGTAGAACTTGGTGTACATATACATTGATGTGTGCCTCCTAGGCTGGTTCATCCAGTGCTGCTAGTTTTACTCCTGTGCAGAAAACCAGAAAGAATAAGGTTTTGTTTGAATTAATATGACTGGAACAATTTAACAGCACGTATAAAATTCCTCTGCCTCTAGCACAGCATTTTACATGTCTGAATGATCCAATCCAATACATGATGTACCTTGTGCGCTAGGTCATTGGACACTCAATGGGAGCAGGCATTGGAGCAATTCTGACATATATTCTTCGTGAGCATCATGATTTTACATCATGCACATGTCTGGCCTTTGGTCCTGGTAAGTGCTTCGACATGCTTTCTATCTTGTTGAACACATGATACATATATTTTTGCTTATCGTTGCAATCACAGTTGTCTGAGCATTTCGGATCCTGTTTGCCTTTAAGATAATCAGATGTTTCCTTTGATTTTGCGTATGCCAAGTTGTAACTTTTAGCCCTTTTGATTCTTCTTAAATGGTGATCAAGTTGGTACTTGGTAGTCACATAAACTTTTCCTCCATGCTACCTGTTAGGCAGAAAAATCTTTCAAGAAAATAACATTACTTCACTGTGACATAGCAGATATAAGAAAGATATCTTTATGCCTTTGAGCAATTTAATGGTTGATCACAAATTTTAGTTCAATCGCATTTGACTTGTGAGATTATTCTATCATCGGTACTGAGAATTGATAGCAGTATATTGTGTTTGTAAAGAAACAATACCATAACTCTGAAGTACCTTTTGTTGCTACTTAGCTGCCTGTATGACATGGGAGCTGGCGGAATCAGGCAAAGATTTCATCACTTCTCTTGTCAACAGAGATGATGTGGTGCCAGCACTTTCGAAAGTTGCTATGGAGAGCTTGCGATCTGAGGTATTCTGATGGTCACTGTCCTTTACAGCAACATAGTAAAAAAAAACTATAAACTGGACCTTCACAGTGTGAAGTTCTTTTGCAGTTGACATGAAAACACTAAAGTGCTCGGCAAGTAATACATTATTATCCCGTATATACTGCATAGGTTTCAAAATATTGGATGCAATTTTGGACTTTGACCATATAATTATTGTGCATTATTTTGTTATATTTCGAAAATTCAAAATCATTAGAACGTGCTTTTGGATATGATTCCGAGCTTGTCATTTCTTTTAACATGGCACACATATTGTTGGACCAACTGTTAGTCAAATCATAGATTTAGACGGACAAATATTCCTTATATCTTATTACGGAGCTTTCCTTTTTCCTTAAAATTGTAAATCGTACCTATTGATATTCTGACACGAAATCGTGAAAGCGATGATGCTTATTTTATGAATAATGACATCAGATTCCCCCCAAAAGATTATGTGACGACTGAATTGCTGCTTGTCTTACTACTGCAGGTAATGGTATCATCGAAGCTGGATGATCTGCAGGATCAAGATCACCTTAGTTTATTCGCGAAAATAAGTCAGCGTATAGCTTTTGCGAAGTCTCACATGCTGTCCATCTCTCATTCAACGGGAAAGACTGGAGATCCCAACTCTAGCATTTCTGAGGTAACGAAAAATGCTGCCGTTTCTAGATGTGAAGTTTACTGTCGGAACTTAATAACAATCCAATGATATTTCCACGACGTAAATTTGGAGAGGAAAAACCTCTCAAGCAACGTTGGTAGTGCAGCAGTTTGATAAACCAGTGGCCATTATACTACTAACAGTCGGGATCCATCCACTGGTTCGTTCTGGTATCCAGTCACAATCAGCACCAATGTCACTAGCAAAAGTGGGTCTGAAATCCTGCTGTTATTTATTTAGCAGTTGGTGCAATTAGTGCCAATGCTTATCCTTTCGGTGACGATGCAAGCTTTACCAATACGTGTTCATTGCTCAATAAAACAATGTGCCAGCATCACCATGCACATTTCTGGTCCTGTCTGAGTAACATCCGGATTCAGGAGCCCCTGCTTCCCTAAGGTTAAACTAGCCAAGGGCACCTACAAGGCTAAAAAACTCACAATTTTGCTTATATTAATCAGTTGATGCTGGTGTGTACATAGAGAATATAGGTTCTTTTTCTTTACAGTTTGCTCCTTCTGTCATGCAGCCCTTACTGAAAGAAGCAGTAGAAATCACACACTCTGAAGAAAATGGGCTGAAGATTAACTGTATCCATGAAGCATATTTCGTGGCAAATCCAGAACATGACCTTTCAGTTGTATCTGTCGACGCTTCTGAAGAACGGGTCATACTAGTTAACAATGATGATGATGTCAGTGTCGAGGCTGCTGCTGGGTCAGCAGTATCTGCATCACAAGGGGATGTTGAAAGCAACGCAACATTGGACACCGAGCAAGCGGCGTCGACAGCAAAGGAAGAAGCGTCCCAGAATCTGAACGGTAGCGGTAAAGAAAAACAGAAAGAATCACCGTCCGCCCCTGCACTGCGCCAACTTTTCCCTCCCGGAAGAATTATTCATATGGTCGCGCAGCCCTCACCGGACCGGAATCCTGGAGAAGGCACCAGCAGCAAGGAGGCCATCAGTATATATGAAACGCCAAGAGAATTGTATGGCAGAATAAGGCTCGCGCCAAATATGATAGACGAGCATTACATGCCTAGTTACATAAGTACAATGGAGTTATTGTTGGAACAGCTTCAGAGCGATAACATTGTAAGTACAGCACCAGATGATTCGTGAAACTGTTGTAGAACTCAGTCATGGTTATATCCAATTCTTTTATATCAATGGAAATATGGTCTCGATGAGCATTGCTACTTCCTCTCTTTTTTCAACTATATAAAATTAGCCTGTGAAAGTTGAGCCTCCTCATGCATGCGTGCACCTGCGAATCCATGATGGGGCAAAGCCTTGTCGCCTCTAGGCTCCGCTGGCAAGCCTGTGGATTCGTTTCCCCTCTGTTCGCCACGGCGGGTGACGGGGAGGGGAATCCCGGGGGTCTCGGCTGCTAATAGTTTAGGTTAAGGTTTTTTAATTCTCGCAGGGGTGGAGCTTCATTTTCGAGTTGGTCTTTCAGGCTCCGAATTAGAGCAATGCGTATATGACATATCCACAGCAAGGAATGGCTCTTCATCATTTTCGTGTTGATTCTATGCTCTAAACAGAATTATATACTTCCATCACAGCTCCTTTTTAATTCGAAGAGAACATAAGTGGTTTGATTCCATGCTCTAAACAGAATTCTATGCTTCCATCACAGCTCTTTTTCAATTCAAAGAGAACATGAGAGAAACTAGATTCAAGGTTCATTCATTAGTCATCACAGAGAACCATCGGCCCCCAGCCTTGCTTCCTATGAAAGAAATTCAGTTTGCGGAACTTTCACTGTAGTTGTCACTTTATGGGAGTAAAAAAAAGCTCAACTCAGCAGATTTGTACTATATTCACTCCACTGAATCACATAAACCGAAGTAAAAAATCATCATTCACAGTGCATACACAGTTTTGTGTTCAGGTACAATTTAAAAGCTTTTTGGCTAGATTATGTGTAACATAACTGCATATCAAAAAGCCATATTCTCTAGCTGAAAGCAAATGTTCAAGGAACAGCCATAGTTTGCCGGATTGTCTACTACCCTGTTACAGTTTCTATTAGCAAAATGAACCTATAATAAGCATCAAAGTTTTGCTTCAGGAGCACCTTCAGTTTAGCCATGACATAATTGACATTGCACACTGATAATCGATCAGTACCATCCCTCTCAATCCCTTGTGCTTGCATAGGAATAAATTGCATAAAACTACCGATATTAAGGTTAGGGTCCAAAAACTACATATTATTATTTTGTCACAAAAACCTATCACCAGTTTGGTATATCATTTTAGAACCCAATCGGAAATAAAACCTTTCGCCGAGAGGAGGCGGTCGGTATAGGGGTCACCTGGGCGATAGCAAAGACTTTTCTGAGTGGACCACTCAGAAAACATAACTTTGGCCGAGAGGCTGCTCTTGGTAGACGTGGCACCTGACACATTGCCCATGTCTTTGCTGAGAGCAGCCACACTAGGCAAAAACTTTATTGGATTTAATTTATGCAATGAAAATAATCACGAATGACTCAATGACAGGTGGGGCCTGTGGGCCCATCTGCAGGTCGACGTGGGCCAGGACTGGATAACGTAGCTGCTTACTAGACATGGAGACAGCTGTCACTGACATGTGGGCCATCTTTTACGATGTGAAATTTATGCTGAGATCATTACCATGGTGCTTGGGAAAAGTCAACCCAGACGTCTCAAGTGCAAACGGACGTAACACGTGGCAGCTTATTGCTGTGTGTCGACTGTATGGCTCTCGGCATATATGTTCTTTGCCGAGTTTCGACAAAGCAATCTCTCTTGCCGTGTTCTGCAGTTTGCAGACAAACGCAATCGGCGTATATCTGTTTGCCGAGTGCTGTGGTTTGGCACTTGCCGTGGTAATTTTTCGTGTTTTGACCCTTTTCTGAAACCTATTCGAGATTTGACCTTAGTTTAAATTTTTTTCGAGATCTGACCCTTTTGCTACCGCCAGAGTCCATGATGGTAGGGTCTAACAGCCTACCGCCAGAGACTTTGGCAGTACGAAACATCGCTACCGCCAACCGGGCTGGCGGTAGCCTGTACAACCCTACCGTCAAGGTGCTTGGCGGTAGGCACGAGCACGCACTGTGTTCAATACTTAGAAGTTTTTTGGCGGTAGGGCATGCAACCCTACCGCCAGGGACCTTGGCGGTAGGCTGTTATACCCTACCGCCATGGTCTCTGGCGGTAGCAAAAGGATCAGATCTAAAAAAAATCAAATTAGGGTCAAATCTCGAATAGGTTTTAGAAAAGGGTCAAAACACGAAATTTAGTCACTTGCCGTAGAGCCAAACACTCGGCATACAGTGCAATTCCATAGTGCTGCATATCCTTATAACATGTTCATGGAATAGCCATAAGTTGCCGGATTGTGTTGCTACCCTGTTAGTACAATTTCTATTAGCAAAAATAAACCTACAAGCATCAAAGTTTTGCTTTCAGGAGCACCTTCAGTTCATCCCTCCCAATCCCTTGTGCTAGCATAGGAGTAAATAGCATAACATTACCGGTATTACGGTCAGGGTTCCGAAAGACTACCTATTCTTATTTTGTCCTACCACCTTTTTGGCATATCGTTTCAGAAAACACTGATGACCATTTGCTTAAAAACTAACCCGGATTATGACACGGCGGGCCCACCCGTCAGGGCTGACCTGGTAAAAAACGCCACATGTTGACTCCTCTCTCTCTCTCTCTTGGCATTATGTCAAACACATCTTGTGCATCGGCAAGAACGCCGCCACCGCACCCTTCCATGGCGGCAACACCCGGCGGTGGGAGCAGGAACTGGAACACCACCACCCGGCTGCTGGGGTTGATCGCGAACGCGCTCCTCGACGGTCGCTCCGAAAGCTCACCCTGCCTTTACCCCAGCAGGCCAGCTGCAGCACAACACACGCACTAGCACACACAACATCACTCGGACGCACTACCTCCGCGGCGTCCACCTTCGTGGCAGCGCATTGGGTACGACGAGTCGTTGTGGCACCTACGGGCATTTGGACGGCAGCGGGCGGTGATGCTCCCCCCAGCATCCACAAAGCTGCAATCCCCACAGGGGTTTTAACTCGAGGCTTCGGTGATGAACAAGTTTCTTCAAGAGTGGGTTATCTATGAGAAATTGTGTTTAAGTGGCTGCTTATGATCCCACATTCGCGTTGTGCCGTTCCTTGTCAACCAGATGGTCCATCTTCTAATTAAATTTTTCAATTTTTCACTGTTTGGAGGTTTTGAGTGGACACTTTGCCAGAATGAAAATCGTACTATCTGCGAAACGCATAAACAGCTAAAGACACATTTAGAAATTAGACCAGGGAAACACTACTAAGCAATCCCCACACGCCTCGTGCACTAAGGATAGGTGTTTTAGCTGACCACCAAGGTATGCCACCCCGTTTTAACCCCCCGACTTTTAGATTGCCACGTTCCCGAAATCCCCCTAATCGCTCGCTAGTTTCCTCTCTCCGGAATTAATCTTGCCCCTTGTTTCTCATCATTGAGCAAGCGATACTGTACCGCCACTATTCTATTCGCCAGCAGCGCCTTGATTCGGACCCTTGCGCCCTAGCTCGTTCTTCCAACCCACATCACTGCCAATCTCACCAACCACCGATTCCGCCCCTGTTCTCCGAGCTCGTTTAACTCAAAAAATTATTGCATGGGGCGACCCCCCCCCCCCCCCCCTCTCTCAATCCCTCAATCTCTCTCCCTCTCTCTCTCTGTTAGGAAAGGAGATGATGATCAAAGCGGTGACCCAGACCATACCCACATATATAGTGGGTGTTTTCATGCCTCTGATCTCAGTTTGTGATGACTTGAACATAATGGTTCGGAACTTGTGGTGGGGCGAGTTAGAAGGAATGAGGAAGACACATTGGCAGTCCTAGCCGAATATTTTGAAGCGCAAAATGAAGGTTGTCTTGGCCTTCGGAGACTTCAAGGTGTTTAATCAATCGCCGCTCGCTCGGCAGGCTTGACGCCTCCTAACTAAAACTGATAGCTTTATGTGCGTGGGTGTTGAAAGCTCGGTACTATCCGGAGGGGTGCCTCAAAGATATGGTTTTCTCCGGCAATGCTTCTGTAACTTGGCAAGGCATCCAACACGGTCTTGAACTTGTGAAGAAAGGGCCGATTGTCAAGTTGGCAACACCAAAAATATTCGCATCTCGCAAGATAGATGGCTTTTGAGGAAGCATGATTGGAAGCCCATCACATCACATGGTACCTGCGGACTGCGTGGTGGACTATCTGTACGAGCGTGGTTCTAGGCGGATGGACCCCCTACGATGACACTTTTCTGGTTGACTTCGACGCCATCACCGTACCTGGACGTCGCTGCATGTCCTCGATGATATCCTCGTATATATGGGCTCTAGAAAAGAATGACATGTGTACCATTCGATCGGCCTACAGCCTAACCATGGATGAGCTCGGGGCGTCCATCGATATGTGCTACGAGCAGAGCACTGGATGGTCGTCGCGCCACTTGGATGACCATATGAGGTGCCCTGCCCCCCTAAGGTATGCGTCTTGGCATGGCGGCTCGTGACTAATTATCTGGCCACTTGGTCTAACAAAATTTCTTGCCATTTGTAGCCCATTAATATTTCCCCCCTGTGTGGAATGGAATGAGGCTAACTTCCATGCTACATTTAGGTGCCCTTGAGCGGTGGACTTGTGGCATGCGATTACGAAGGATTGGTCACTGCTAGACGTCAGTGTGTTCCCAACACAAGGCCGAAATGGTTGTTTGAGGTTCTGGAGCCGCTCTTGGACATTTAGCGTATGGTGCATTGGTGCTGATCATCACCATATGGCGCTCATGGCATGTCACGAACGAGATTACACAAGATAAGGAAGCCCCCACCCCCGACTGAGGTCTCACACCGCTACATCACGTCGCTCATGTCTGATCAATCGACCCCCCCCCCCCCTCCCCCAACCCCCAACCCCCACAGAAAAAACTGTATTCACTCGGAATGTCTTTGCACATGACCTTTTAGGTCCGACCCGCACACAACACCGTGATCCCGCGTCTCATTTCAAGTAGTACTTTGATCCACGGTGGTTAACTAGCGTCGGCCAAGTATCGTGAAAGAATCATCGGTCGCCTAGCAAGGAGACACATCAGTGAGCCTTAATGCTGAGGGTGGGCATAAAAACCGACGAATTAAAGGCCAAACCGACATCGAACCTGAAAAGAACAATTTTTTTGATACTTGTATAAAAATTCGATTTTCATCTCTGCTACGGCCAGTTCGAATTTAGCATGGTTAACCAAAAAGAAACGGAAACCGAATATACATCAGGACACAACGTACGACCGAACGAGCTTCTTCCGCGCTAGTTAGCGTGGATGAGGTCCAGTGTGTGCTATATATGCAGCAGATTATTGGTCAGCACGTGCATCAAGCTATATTTACCAGGTCAAAGCTGAGACCGTCCGTTGACACGATGACGTGGCTTCTCTCCTCTCCGTACGTTCGCCTTCCCGTGCATGCAACGGCCTCACGCTCTATAACAACAGCACGGTCGAATGATCGACGGGACAAGACAACAGTCGATCACGATCACATGGCGTCCGCTTCAACCCGTCACCTCCTCCTCATCGCCGTCGTTCTCGCCGTGTCGCACTCCGCCCGGGCCAACCCCCCGGTCACCATCGGGCAGGCGTGCAAGCTGTACGCGAAGCATGCGGTGTCCTGCACGGACGCCCTAGCGAAGGCCCCGGGGATGCCGGTGGTGCCCATGCCCCTGCCGGTGCTGGCGGAACTGGCGGTGACCCATGCGGCGGCGAGCGGCGCCGCGGCGCTGGCGTTCATCAAGAGGATGGAGATGCTCGCCGGCGGGACGATGCCGCTGGACTGCGTGGAGAAGTGCGTGGAGAAGTTCCAGACGGCGGTGGCGGCGCTGCAGAAGAACAGGGCGGCGATCATCGAGCACAGGGACGTGGCCCGCGTGAAGAGGTGGGTGAGGGCGGCGAGGGCGGACGGCGAGACGTGCATGGACGGGTGCCACATGAAGGAGGGCGGCGCCGACCCCACCATCATCCGCAAGATCACCGACCTCGGCAAGCTCTGCTCCCTCGCGCTCACTCTCGCCGATGCCGCCGCAACCCATGGCTAATAATCTTTGCGCCTTGCTTTACCTTAATTTATCTCTCACGTGCTTATGTTTGTACTACAGTGCACTGTTGAATTTGTATTTTGTAATTCTAAGCATACTTAGCTAAGTTGTGCGCAGCCACATTGGCTTTCCGGTTACAGTACATAAATTGGACTTATCCAATCATTCCTGCTAGGATGAAACATCCCCCATAGCTAGAATTTGTAAATCCAGACTGCTGAGGCTCCTATATATCTTGATCTGAACAAGCATCAATCATGCCAACCGCGTCTGATTCAACTTGAATTGAGTGAAAACTCGTCTCATTTGCTGCATCAAACCATGCTTTATAGCCAAAGTCTACGCTGTATGAGCATCCAAAACATGGGGGAGTAGCGAGCATGAGCCAGCGAGGAATACACCATGGCTGTCTCTGTCTCTCTGATAACAACGCCTGTAGAGCCATCCCCTATCTGGACATGAAAAGGAGCGTCAACGTTAACTTTGACAGATCCCGCAGCCGGTTTCATTCACCGAACACCCACACGGTTAACTGGGTCATTTCTTGTTTTTAAACTTGTCTAATAGTTCAAACGGATTGCTCTCACGGACATCGCACATTTAGCCACAGGGGAGATTTGGCCATGGTGTGTCTGCTGGCGCCGCATCCACCAAAGGTACCAACATGTCGTCGCAATTCCTTCCTTCTGGCCAACCGTGGGTAAATTTGGTAACTAAGCGTTAGGCATTCGCAGTAGATGTTCTAATACAACGGATCTTGATCTCTCCTGTGTCACTGCATCCGCAATTAGCTGGGAGAGTCCCATTTGATTCCACAGTTCGGTTGCTCTTCCACACCTGAACAGCAGATGCAGAACACTTTTAGGAGATTCCTGAACCATTTGTTTCATTTTCTGATTTTTTACGTTTTTTTTCCTTTTCGTGTTTCTTTTTCTCTTTTCTTTATTACTTTTTACATTTCTTTATTTTTCAAGTTTATTTTTTTTGAAAAAATATCATTAATTTAAAAGGGTTTGCATTTTGTTTAAAACTTTAAAAAATTCATTTTTTTCACATTTTGTTCACAAATTCAAAAAATGACCACTTTTTCGAATACCTTTCAGGAATTTAAATAATGTTCACACTTTTAGAAAATTGTGAAGAAGTTAAAAACCTGTTCTTGTTTTCAATTTTTGTTCACCAATTCAAAAAATGTTCGTGATTTCTAAAACATGTTGGAAAATTGGAAAAAATGTTCCGCCTTTTCAAAATTGACTGCAGTTTCAAAAATTGTTCATAGATGTAAAACATGTTCGTATTTTCAAATTGTTTTTCACTTGTTTAAAAAAATTCCGTGCTTGCAAAATTTGTCCTGGATACCATATTGTTCTCGGTTTCAATTTTTCTTCACACATATCAGAAAATGATTGTGTTTTAAAAATTTGCTCGTGAATTAGAAATTGTTCTCGATTTCAAAAAAATGTTCTCAAAATTCAGAAATTGTTCACCCCTTTCTAGAAAGTTGAAAGTTGAAAAACAATTCTAATTGGTCAAAAAATTGTTGGATTTTCAAACATTATTATTTTCAAAAAAGTTATTCACATTTTCCAAAAAAATTAAAAAATAAGTTCACAGATTCTGCGTTGCAGTTAGTTCTTAACCATGTGCACTCCTCAATTTTATCTAACATTTGTTGGCTGCACTGGTAATAGCCCAGCTCTGTTATGCAGAAAAATGAAAAATTTGAGATATGATCTCAAGAGATGGAGCAAAAATATCTCGCGCCTCTCAATCCTCATTCAAAATTCTAACTGGGATCTTAATGAAGTGGATGGGCTCGAAAATAAGCGACCGCTTACTTTGCCTGAAACAAATTTTCGGCTGATTGTTAAAGCCCACCTGATCAAACTTCTACAGTATCAAAACCAGTACTTGCGGAAAAGATGTACGATCAGATACATCAGATTTGGCAAAGAGAATACAAAGCTTTTCATGCCATAGATATCGAGCGCTACAGGTACCTACTAGAAGTCTGAAGTTCAGTCGCATTTTGTGATCTTTTGGCGAAGTGTGATTCGTAGCAGGGCGAACGGGCATGCTTGGGACCGGCCCAATGCGTCAAATAGGAACTCCCAGCGTGGAACTGAAGGGTCTTTTCCATTTCTATTTTATATATACCCTTTGTCTTTTCGATATCGTTGTGCTCTGTTTCTAGACTGCTTTGCAATTTGTTTGTTTTATTGTTATTGTCTAACTTATGTGTTCTATTTAAAAAAGTGCCTCTGTTTACGAGTTAGAGTAGCCATCTAACCAACTCTTGATTTCAGAAGCAAATACAATGCTACAACAAGTGGTCCAATGATGTATTCCATAGAATGTAATCATGTAACAAGGGCTTATTGCCAAGATGATATGTGCATGAGCACTCATCTAGAATGGTTGAACATGAGTGGTTCAACATTCTCATGAAGTACATGAATAAAAAATATCAATCCATTGGAAGGAAGGTAAGAAGAGCCGAGTGCATAAGGGTTTTCAAAAATCAAAAGGAGGTGCTTAAACTTGTCTTGAAGGATGTGGATTTCATTGGTCTAACTGCGAATTTGTGGACTAGCAATCAGACCATATCTTACATGTTTGTGGTTGCATGCTATAAAGATGCGTTGGAGGATGCAAGCTTGTGTGCTTGCTTTCATAGAGCTGGATCCTACTTACTCTGGACATGTGATGGCCAATGTTATCCATCTCTGTGTGTGACTGAATAGAAGATAGAGAACAGGATTATATCCAACATACTTGATGATGCTTCAAACAATCATGGTGCGGTCAACAGTTTGATGGCGAAGTTTGTCATCCGAAGAGGTATGGACATGACACATGTGTGTTGTTTTAAGTTGAATGTGTATTGTTTTTCTTGCATGCATACTGTTTTTACTTGAATGTTCGGTACTTTTACTTATATGCATGTTGTTTTTACTTGAATCTGCATTTTTTTATTTGCATGCATAACTTTTTTACTCATATGTGAGCTATTTTTGTATAGTTACATGGTTCGAACCCTGATATTTCCATGTACGTTGTTGCACACACATAAACAACTTGGTGGTACAATATGGGACATATGTCATGACCTTTTTGATATAAAGGTTAAGAGGGACCACAAAATACCCCAAGAATTCACCTTATCGCATCCACTCATTTGTTGTGGCTTGCAAGAGCTTGGGTGTGAAGGTTGGTCACCATTTGCACCTAAATTTTCGAATATGGTGGAGTTCAACCTATACGATGATTAGCATTGTTTGTCAATATAGGGAAGCATTGACCTTTTATGCGCCTTCTTATACCAACTATCAGGGAGGCGACAAACGATGAGTCGAAGATGTTTGAACTTATCAAAACCATGGCTCGAGTCTTTGAATTTGGTGACAACTATATTTTGGGGACAAACATATCGCAATTCAAAAATATTCTGACCACACATCGAGATTACATTAAGACAACCAAATGGCAAATAAAAATAAACACTACAAGTCAATTTTTTGTAATGTAATGATGGACAAAGTCAACTAGTATCCGAAAGAAAAGAACAATGTCATGGTGCTTGCAACCGTCTTCTATCTAAGGTAGAAGATGAAATACATGGAATGAGCCTTTATGCAAATTTATGGTGAGGAGACAAGTAAAAATGAGATCTCAGTTGTGGAAAAAGAGTTGGAGACCTTGTATGACAAGTGTCTTGCCCAAGATAAGCTAGCTAGAAAAGGAGAAAGTGTATCATCATCCAAGTCTAGTATCATCCCTACCATCCTAATGCCTCATCAAGCTACATTCAAGTCCTCCTTATTGGCCACATCAACAATAATATGAAAGAGTGAGTTGACAGACTGTCTAGAGGATGACAATGAGTAAATCACCGGTAGTTTTGATCTTTTCGGGTGGTAGAATATGAATCCAGTTAGTTACCATTGATGGCAAATATAGCAAGAAGGTTCTTAACTATCCCAGGTACCTCTGTGTCATTGGAATAAACTTTTAACACATGTGGAACGATTTTAGGTATGTCAACTAGTAATCTTTAAATTTGTATATGAACTTGTGAGCTTGTCACCCTTGAACTTAGATTTGTCTACTTGTGCGATATTAGATGACTCTAGGAGTCCTCTAGAAACGTTTATGGTGGACGCATTGGTGTGTGGCGCAAGTAATATTAAAGGTGAACATAGATACTTGAATGCCGTATGTTCTCTATCTTTTTCTCACACTATCACTCTTTTGTTTATTGTATGTGATGTGATTTTTATTGTATGTGATGTGATCACCTGTCTGACTTTCAAAATTTTAGCCGAGGGATGAGGATGGTGTTGAGAAAATCAAGTTACCCAAGAGTGTGGAGGATAGAAAAAATTGGTAATTATTATATCAACATGTTTCTTCACTTGTTATATGACCCCCCAACTTATTAACGACAATTATTCTTGCTTCTAGACATTCATCATATGGAATTGTGGATGTTTCTCTTGCTAGTTTGGAGATGGATGTCAAAGTGATCTTGTTATGTGAATGTTGCTCACTCTCTCTTTCATTTTTCTGATGTGGAACAGTTGTGCTATTTTTCTTGTCATGTGAACTTGTCAATTGTCATGAACTATGAATTTTCATTGTAAGTTTGCAATTGTGCCACTTGATAATGGATATGAATTCATGTTTCCATATATGATATTTGTGCTACTGGTGTCATAAAAAATTGAATTTTTTATGTTCAAAATTCAAAGGAAATTTCGTCCAAACTTTCTTATGTCATATTTGTTTCGTTCCAAAATCTTTTGTACCAAAACATGTTTCTTTTTCATCAGTTTGACCCTCTTTTGCAACATAACATGCTAAATGTACAAATTTAGCTCATGAATATGTTGTTAATCCATTTGCTTTCAAAATGAAAAATGGCACCAAAACTGTATAGTGCTACTGTTGATCCTATATATTTTTCGTTGGATGAGCTTGTGAGCCGAAGTATGGCCAGATCGGTCCTAGCAATTTTATCTCACTCGGCTGCCAGTTCGGTGCGATATCTAGCTAGCTCACGGGTGGTCGATGGTCAGCTTGACCAAGGACTCGACCAGACTGTGCCCATCCTGAGTTCAATTAAATGACACAAAGTTCTATCAATCTACAATATGATCTTAACCGATATAGTTCACTATTACACTTAACAAAGAGATATTATGATGCAATTTATTTGGTAGATAATTCTATAATATTTAGTTGCGAATATACTTCTAGTTGTTTGTTAGATATAATATATCCTATTTCAAAATGTGCTATCATCGTAGTCACAAATATACTTCCACAAATTTAATAGCGTGGATTTTCAACAAATGTAGCGAATATAATTGCAGTAAATTTAAATAGTGTTTTGTAGTTATGTTAGTTGTTTCTCCTGTTGATACAATTACTATTGAAAAATGTTTCACCACATTAATCCCCCCTAAATATGAAGGGGAGGGGGACAAGTATGTGCCTACATATACAAATCAGATGGTATATGCATGTATTTTGTCCATTGTAGTATCATTGAAATCTTCGTAATTAACTCTAAAGCATGTCCTTGAAAAAAATTCTGCATAGATATTTCTAGATTGTATGATTTCCTACGTTTGGTGCAAGTGAATATAAATATCTAAACTTGTAAATGATTGTGTATTTTAGATCACTAGTAGAAAAAAGAGCCATTTGTCCTGCTTCATAAGGGCCTTTAGTCCCGGTTCTGGAACCGGGACTAAAGGGTCGTTACTAAAGCCCCCCCCCTTTAGTCCCGGTTCTTATACGAACCGGGACTAAAGGCCCTCCACGTGGCCCTGCGTGGAGGTCCACTGAGGGAGTCCTGGATTAGGGGGTGTTCGGGTAGCCAGACTATACCTTCAGCCGGACTCCTGGACTATGAAGATACAAGATTGAAGACTTCGTCCCGTGTCCGGATGGGACTTTCCTTGGCGTGGAAGGCAAGCTTGGCGATGTGGATATTCAAGATCTCCTACCATTGTAACCGACTCTGTGTAACCCTAACCCTATCCGGTGTCTATATAAACCGAAGGGTTGTAGTCCGTAGGCAATCAACTCCATATACAACAATCATACCATAGGCTAGCTTCTAGGGTTTAGCCTCCTTGATCTCGTGGTAGATCTACTCTTGTACTACCCATGTCATCAATATTAATCAAGCAGGACGTAGGGTTTTACCTCCATCAAGAGGGCCCGAACCTGGGTAAAACATCGTGTTCCCTGCCTCCTGTTACCATCCGGCCTAGACGCACAGTTCGGGACCCACTACCCGAGATCCGCCGGTTTTGACACCGACATTGGTGCTTTCATTGAGAGTTCCTCTGTGTCGTCGCCTTTAGGCCCGATGGCTCCTTTGATCATCAACAACGATACGGTCTGGGGTGAGACTTTTCTCCCCGGACAGATCTTCGTCTTCGGCGGCTTCGCTCTGCGGGCCAATTCGCTCGGCCACTAGGAGCAGATCGAAAGCTACGCCCCTGGCCATCAAGTCAGGTTTGGAAGCTTAAACTACACGGCTGACATCCGCGGAGACTTGATCTTTGACGGGCTCGAGCCACGGCCAAGCGCGCCGCACTATCTCGAGGGGCATGATCTAGCTCTGCCCCCGGACAGTGTCGTGGAGGCCGCACACACATCGGCTCTGACCCCTAACTCGGAGCCTATTGCACCAATTGAGGATGAACGGTTGGACGTCACCTCGGGGGCTGCGATCCCGAAAGCGATCGAGCCGAACGCTAGCCCCGCACTCTGCACGACCCGTGACTCCAAGGATCCGGACTCCTCCCCGGACTCCAAACCCCCCGCGCCCCTACTAATCGAATCCGATTGGGTGCCGATAATGGAGTTCACCGCCGCAGACATCTTTCAGCACTCGCCTTGTGGCGATATCCTGAACTCTCTCAAGACTCTCTCCTTATCAGGAGAGCCCTGGCCGAACTACGGTCAGCGAGGATGGGATACGGACGATGAACAAATTCAAAGCCCACCCACCACCCACTTGGTAGCCACTGTCGACAATTTAAACGACGTGCTCAACTTCGACTCCAGAGACATCGACATCATGGATGACGATGCAGGAGATACCGACGAACCAACGCCCATAGGGCATTGGACAGCCACCTCATCTCACAATGTGTGCATGGTGGATACCCCTAAAGGAAGCGACAATGAGGAAAAGGGGGATGGGACGGGAGATCGACCCCCCGAAAAGCAATCAAAGCATCGGCGTTAACGCCGACCCAAGCCGCGCCTCAACAAAAACCCAGCCATAGAGCAGGACGAGCCGGTAGATGACGAGCAGGCCTTAGAGCAACCGTCCGAACAGGGCAACACGGATAGAGAAACCGAACATCCCTCCTCCGGCGAAAACGGCATTCCAGACGACCTCACGCCGAATAAACCTATGGAGCAGAAGAACCTCCACGAGAGGCTCGTTGCAACTGCACGCAGCCTAAAGAAGCAGAAGCGGAAGCTAAAAACAGCGGAAGACGCACTCCGGATTAGATGGAGCAAAATAATCAACACCACAGATAAGTACGGCGACAGTCGCCGCACTAAAAGCTATCCGAAAAGAAAGCTACTGCCTGAATTCGATGAAGAGGCCCTAGAGCCCTCGCATTCAAAAAATGAAAAAGCCACACGATCGGATAGACGACCCCATAAAAGCGGCAAGCGGCGCCGCACCTAAATCGGCATGCGACCCACCTAAGGATTCGCATCATGGCCCAGTCAGGTCCATTTATGGGCCAAGAAAGCAAGCTCTCGTAAGCAACGCTATGAAGCCATCATCAGAATCCGGCACACCCAAATACAGGGGCGCCGCACACCCCCTATGTTTCACCGATGAGGTCCTGGACTATGAATTCCCAGAGGGATTCAAACCCGTAAACATAGAGGCATATGATGGAACAACAGACCCTGGAGTCTGGATCGAGGATTATATCCTCCACATACACATGGCTAGAGGAGATGATCTCCACGCCATAAAATATCTACCCCTTAAGCTTAAAGGGCCAGCCCGGCATTGGCTTAAAAGCCTTCCCGAAAACACAATTGGAAGCTGGGAAGAGCTCGAGGATGCTTTCCGAGCAAACTTTCAAGGGACCTATGTCCGCCCTCCGGATGCAGACGATCTTAGTCACATAACTCAACAACCCGGAGAATCAGCTCGGCAGTTCTGGAATAGATTCCTCACTAAAAAGAATCAGATAGTCGACTGTCCGGACGCCGAAGCCTTAGCAGCTTTCAGGCATAACGTCCGAGACGAATGGCTCGCCAGACACCTCGGCCAAGAAAAGCCAAGAACAATGGCCGCACTAACAAGCCTCATGACCCGCTTTTGTGCAGGGGAGGACAGCTGGTTGGCAAGGTGCAGCCCCAGCGACCCAAGTACATCCGAAACTAGGGATGGAAAAGGAAAACCGCGACGCAACAAGGACCGTCGCTGGACTAAGGAGAAAAGTCGGAAGAGCACGGCAGTCAATGCCGGATTCAAAGGCTCACGACAAAATCAGGAAAAATCGCCCCCCCAGGATAACAGGGACGATCCATCCAACCTAAGTAAAATCCTAGACAGCATATGTCAGATACACAGTACTCCCGGGAAGCCTGCTAACCATACCCACAGAGACTGTTGGGTTTTCAAACAATCCGGCAGACTCAATGCCGAACACAAGGGGCTCGACACACCAAGCGAAGACGAGGACGAACCCCAAAAGTAGAGCACCAAGAAACAAAAGAACTTCCCACAAGAAGTAAAAACAGTGAACTCACTTCACATAACAAAACGTGCGGCGCCCGTAAAGGTACGCACCACACGGCCCAAAGGGTCCTGCCACTGGTTGTCAAAACCGATCATCTTCGATCAGCTAGATTATTCTAGGAATATCAAGAATGTAGGCTGGACTGCCTTGATACTCGATCCAATAATTGGCGGACTCCAGTTTTCAAATGTCCTTATGGACGGCGGCAGTGGACTAAACCTGATATATCAGGATACGATCCAGCATATGGGAATAAACCCAGCAAGAATCCGCCGCAGCAAAACCTCCTTTCAAGGGGTAATACCTGGTCCGGACACCCATTGTATGGGTTTTCTCCGGCTCGAAGTCATATTCGGCTCTGCCGATAACCTCCGCCGCGAAAAGCTGACCTTCCATATCGTCCCGTTCTCAAGTCGCTTTCAAGCACTACTGGGACGCGAAGCTTTCGCTCGCTTTAACGCAATACCGCATTATGCATCTCTTACGCTTAAGATGCCCGGTCCACGAGGCATCATCTCTTTGAAGGGGAAGCACTAAAGTGCGCCTCCCCAAGCGGAGGACTGTGCGGCCGCTTTGACAGCCCCACAGCAAAATGGCCTCACCGGCCAAAAGAAACTTCGAAATAGGTCATTCAAGACCACGAACGCGGATGGACGAGTTCGGTGCAAAATCATCATTGATGCAGGCCTAGAAGCCATATACCCCCGCACTAGGGGCTCCACGCATATACAATAAGAGACAATAAAGCTCAATCTTATATATCTTACTTTATACTTTGCTTATTTTAAACTTTTTCGGCACGACCCGTTTTCAACTCAGTTCCTCTCTTTTACAGATGAACGTCGTGCGGCGCCCGTCCAGGACACGGCACAACGGAGACACAGGCGCAGACGTGCAGTAGGGACCCGTCCTAAAGGATTCTTTTTAGATTAAGACCCTGCGTAAACCTTTTTTACTGTCTCTTGTTGCTACACATCCCCTGGTTTTTTCTTTCTGATATAACCAAGGAGGAGGCTGGCGTCTTGGCATGTGGCCACGTCAGAATTTTTGCACGTACCTGGACACTAGGGGCTTTTTTAATAAAGAGTGTTGTTTCGCCCGCACTCATAAAGACCGAACACCTTAGGGAGTGTTCGGCGTCGCGAGTTTTGGCATTATATGCATCAGCTCCGAATCATATCTTTGGTCAAATGTTGGGTTGCCCGGCTCCTGAGTTCGGCTACCTTATGTTCCCCTCTATCGGCTAAGGTAGCACCAGGAGAACTACTGCGATTGTGCCCCCGGTTCGGCCGGGCGAGCACCTCAATAGAGAAAGCCGAAAACTGACTGTCATGATGTAGCGTGAGACTGGTCAGCCACTCGATGATCTATCGAAATCTATCGGATTCCTCCACTTTAACGAAGGGCCGCTTCCCAGTCAGGCACATACGCGCCCCGAATTCGGACGAGCGCAATTGCCACCAAGGAGCTACCTAAAGAGTCTCATTGTCAAACTCCTATGGCTAAGTGAAAGTGTTAAAGCATTATAGTCCGGTTGCGTGACCCGCTGCGCTATCATCTCCTTTGTAGGACCAAGACGTTGGGTTAAGTGTGAAAATGCGTCTTCTGCGAGCACCCTCGCACTATGTGCGTGGGGGCTGAAGCCAACGACTGCCATCTTTCAGATTATATATATATATATATATATATATATATATATCTATCTTAAAACGGCCGCATAGGAGGTGTTCCCAATACTTGGAGGCACAAGTATAAAAAAGGCCACTACAGTTTATCAAAATATTACTTTATAAATACATATGCTATCATAACATAGCATCTTTCGGGCACTGCGTCTCTATTACACGAGCGCCTTCAAGAACTTCCTGAAAATAGTGCTCGGAGGGTACTCGGCTTTTGTCCGAATCTCGGGACGCAACAACGGTGGTCTCCATCTCTGCCCAGTATGTCTTAACACGGGCAAGAGCCATCCTAGCGCCCTCTATGCATGCTGACCTCTTCATTGCATTTATACGCGGCACCGCGTCAAGGAATTGCTGCACCAAGCTGAAATAACTCTTCGGCTCCGATCTCCCCGGCCACAGGTGACCCATGACGTACTTCATGGCGAGTCCAGACAACCTATTCAGTTCGGCCCATTGAGCCAAACGATCATCCACTGCCAGTGGACGCTCTGGATTGTGAAACTGCGACCAGAAAAGCTTTTCCACTTCGCGATCTTTCTGATCTTGAAAGTGTTCGGTCGCATCAGCAGCACTCGCTGCCAAGTCCAGATAGGTATCCTCCACACTCCACATCCGGTCCAACGGAGCAAACTTCGGATCACAAAATTTCCTTCGGAGCATAAAGGGCTTTCCAGCCGCAATCTGTTCGGCCTGACGCAGCTCCTCCTTCGCAGCTCTCATCGCAGAGCGCGCGTCCTTGGTATTGGCAACGACCTTCTCTAAGTCCGTCTGTTTCGCCTGGTCTTCTTTTTCAAGAAGTCTGCAACGGTCGGTAGCGCTTTTTAACTTTTCGGCCATCTCGGCCATCTCCTCCTTGCTTCGGCAATGAGCAGCCTGTTCGGCTCTCAGCTCTTCAAGGGCCTTCTCCGCAGCCGCATCGCTTTTTCTGGCTTGCTCCTTAGCTCGGGCAAGTTCTGCCCTAAGATTCTCCACGGCGGTCGTACCATCTGCACCGAGCACACACATTGTAAGACACTGGCATGAAGCTCCTCTTACCTGATGCCGCCCGAAGAATTACATACCTTGAGACTCATCAAGCCGCTTGTTGACAAGCGCGATGTCGGCATCTGCCACGTCCAGTTGCCACTTTAGTTCGGCCACATCATCAGTTCGGCTTGATTCCGGACACCTCGCCACCTACATTCCAAGGCGACATCTTAGACCTGGGATTATGATCCTCTGCTTGCCGTCATTTCTTGACAACACGCAAAGTCTCAGGGGCTACTATCTACACAGGGCGCACCTTACTTATGCGCAACTGACAAAAGTGTACATTATCTAACGTACCTCAAAACCTGTCAGTAAACTTTTGACGGCCTCATGAAATCCGTTTTCTGCGGATGAAATCCTTTCAATCACCGTGCCCATCAATGCACGGTGCTCCTCTAAGATGGAAGCTCACCCCAGCAGAATCTTTAGCTCCTCCGGCCGAGCACCAGATGGTGCCGGACTTGTCCTATGGCCTCTTTCGAAGGCCAGACGCGGAGAGCCTTGGGGGGCCACATAGCTATCTTCCGCCCCTGCCGGATTCAGAGAAACCCTCCGCGATGACACCTCAGGGTCGCCCGCCTCGCTAGGTGGTACGGCAGGGGGAGGCGTCCCGCTCTCTATCATCTCCAGAAGTAGATCCCCCGAAGACGAACTCTGCCGAGAAGGGCTGAGGTCCGAGCTACAAGGTAAAATTTCGGTTAATCTTCTCAGATATAAATCAAGGATTTCTCTCATCCCTCAAAAGGAAAACCTCTCTCTACTTACGGCTCGCTGGAGGGCTGATCCCTTTGAGGGCGTTGTTCGGCCGAGGAACTCCCCGGCGTCGGACCCTCTGACGAGGATTTTCTCGCCCGCTTCGGGGCCATGGTCTTCGGGTCGTCAGAGGCGGCCCTCTTCTTCCCCTTGGGAGAAGAATTGTCGGTTCCTCCCTTCGGAGCAGCCTCCTTCGAGGAGGCCATAGTTCCCTTGTCCTTCCCCTTACTTCCCTCCAAAGGCATTATCTTCAACATCCTGACAAGCACGGGATCCGGCCTGGTTTCGGGAAGGGGAGCCGGACACCTGATCAGCTTTGCCTTCGCTATCCACTCCTGTTTAAAAGGACAGCTCCTTTAGGGGCAAGTTTATGACGATTATATGGATAGTAGGTCCGGGCACAAGGTTACTTACTTCGGTATCCGGGCGATTGCAGCTTAGGCCTGCGTCCTCGGTCAAATCCGGACACATCATTTGTGATCCGAAGAATAGTTTATACATCTCCTCGGGCATTGCACCCATAAAATGATGGAGAGCTCGTGGTCCCTCCGGATTAAACTCCCACAAACGAAGGGAGCGACGTTTGCCGGGTAGTGTTCGGCGAATCAGCATGACCTGCATCACCTTGACCAGGTTGAGGTCTCTTTCTAAGAGATCCCTGATGCGGCCCTACAACAAGGGCATGTCTTTGGATAACCCCCAATCTAATCCTTTGTTGACCCATGACGCTAGCCGTGATGGGGGACCCGAGCGAAAGGCAGGAGGCGCCGCCCACTTGGCGCTCCTGGGAGCGGTGATATAGAACCATTCTCGTTGCCACAAGCCGAGCTCCTCTTGAAAGGAGCCCTCGGGCCATGGAGCATCCACATTCTTACTTATGACAGCGCCTCCGCACTCTGTGTGCCGTCCCTTGATCATCTTCGGCTCCACTCCAAAAGTCTTGAGCCATAATCCGAAGTGAGTAGTAACACGAAGGAACGCTTCGCACACAACAATGAATGAGGAAATGTGGAGGATGGACTCCGGAGCTAAGTCATGAAACTCCAGCCCGTAATAAAACAACAGCCCCCTCACGAAGGGATCCATCGGGAAGCCTAACCCCCGAAGGAAGTGAGACATGAACACTACGCTCTCACCGGGCTGGGGACTGGGAATAGCCTGCCTTTGAGCAGGCAACCTATGCGAAATTTCAGCGGTCAAGAACTTAGCCTCTCTCAACTTTAGCACGTCCTCCTCCGTGACGGAGGAGGGCATCCATCGGCCTTGAAGGTCGGAACTGGACATTGTCGAAGGTCTGAGGCGCCCGGAATCTGAAGCCTAGGGTGTTGGAACTCGAGGCGACGGGCGAACTTGTTTTGGGATTGGAGAAAAGGAGTAAGGCCCTGGTCCCTTTATAAAAGGTTGAATACCAGGAGCCCTCCCCGTAACCGTTTGGGACTCGCCTTTAATCAAGAAAACATGCTAACAGGCACGATTGGGTTACCCACGTCCGTGTTGATGAGAATCCCGTAAAAGGGGGCACACGATCTCTGCTTTGACAAGACGTGCCAAGGAAACCGCCTCGCAAAACATGCTGAGGTGGAAAAGTAAAAACGATTTGAGTAAAGGACTTGGCTGTAGTGTGATGACGCACTGCGGAATACGTCAGCAGATTTGATTTGTGTTAATATTATTCTCTCTATGGCAATATGTGGAAGCTTATTTTGCAGAGCCGGACACTACTCCCGGTGTTTACAATCTTCTATGAAGGACTTGGAGGAGGAACCCGCCTTGCAATGCCGAAGACAATTTGCGCGCCGGACTCGTCGTCATTGAAGCCTGGTTCAGGGGCTACTGAGGGAGTCCTGGATTAGGGGGTGTTCGGGTAGCCGGACTATACCTTCAGCCGGACTCCTGGACTATGAAGATACAAGATTGAAGACTTCGTCCCGTGTCCGGATGGGACTTTCATTGGCGTGGAAGGCAAGCTTGGCGATGCGGATATTCAAGATCTCCTACCATTGTAACCAACTCTGTGTAACCCTAACCCTGTCCGTGTCTATATAAACCGGAGGGTTGTAGTCCGTAGGCAATCAACTCCATATACAACAATCATACCATAGGCTAGCTTCTAGGGTTTAGCCTCCTTGATCTCGTGGTAGATCTACTCTTGTACTACCCATGTCATCAATATTAATCAAGCAGGACGTAGGGTTTTACCCCCATCAAGAGGGCCCGAACCTGGGTAAAACATCGTGTTCCCTGCCTCCTGTTACCATCCGGCGTAGACGCACAGTTCGGGACCCACTACCCGAGATCCGCCGGTTTTGACACCGACATCCACCTTTAGTCCCGGTTGGTAACACCAACCACTACTAAAGGAAATTTTATGATTTTTTTGAATTTTTTCCTGAATTTTCAAATTTCTGAATTATTTTAACCTCTAATCTCTAATCACCCCTCATCACTGCTCAATTTAACATCTAGTATATAATCACCCCTCATCATTCCAAATCATCTAACTTCCCGGACGGTCACCCATCCTCTCACTACCCCAGCCCGAGCATGCTTAACTTCCGGGTTCTATTCTCCCTCGTTTCCAAGTCTGCACATGTTGTTTTCCTGACAATAGTAAGATGTCAATCCTATTAACTATCAGGAGTTTAGCTTGAGCATGAAGTCATACATTTCACTGTTTGAGTTTGAAACTATCGTTCTAAAAAACAATAATTATTTAGTAACACTAATATTTCCTGAATAAGTAGTTTGACCATAGTTTGACCATAGTTTGACCATAGTTTGACCAAAATTCAAAAAACTGAAATAATTGTTTAGTAACACTAATATTCTTGAATAATTATTTAGTAACACTAATACTTCTTGAATAAGTAGTTTGACCATAGTTTGACCAGATTTAATGAAAATTCAAAAAAACTGAAATTTGAGCATAACTTTTTTTCCTTTTAGAATTTGAGGATTCTAAAAATTTGCAAACAGGCCATAGGCTGTCAACTCGAATGCGGATTTTCATGCTGAACATTTTGATATGTTATACATTTTTTTCTGACATCGTATGCAAAAGTTATAGTCGTTTTACATTTTCCCTACACTTTTTGCAAAACATCTCGAAGGATTTTAACTTTTGAAGTTGTTAAATTTTCCTAACTAGTAGATGTAGTGACATAACTACATCTCGAAGGATTTTAACTTTCAAAGTTTTTATCATTTTTTTTGCTTTTTACAAAACTAAAAAGGCGATACACGGGGGGGGGGGGGGGTTAGAATTTGAAAATTGCTCCATTAATACAGGTTCGTGGCACCAACCGGTACTAAAGGTAACCCTTAGTACCGGTTGGTGCCACGAACCGGTACTAATGCCTCAAACCCATTTGTCCCGGTTGGTGGCTCGAACCGGGACTAAAGGTCTAACCTTTAGTACCGGTTCATTCCACGAACCAGTACTAATGGGCATCACACCCTTTAGTCCCGGTTCGTGGCACCAACCGGGACTAAAGGTCCCATTTGAACCAGGACTAATGCCTGTATGGTGCCCTAGCCACTCGAACCGGGACTAATGCTCACATTAGTCCCAGTTCGTAATGCAACCGTCATTAATGCTCTTTTCTGGCTGAACCAAAGCCCTGTTTTCTACTAGTGGATATCAATATATACAAAGTTCTAAATGCACATAGTGTTGTCAAGGTGTGGGACTCCTTGATGACTTGTCCTCCAGTTTGTTCTCGTGGGATGCTTTGTCAATTGTTGCGCCTCCAACCGTTGAATGGTGTAGTAGAGCACACTTTATCTTAGGTACATGATGTAACGACCTCATATAGCTCCCACTCCCACACACAGACTATTGGGGAATGCTGTATTTCAAAAAAATTCCTACGATCATGCAAGATCTATCTAGGAGATACATAGCAACGAGAGGGGAGAGTATGTCCATGTACCCTCATGTACCGAAAGTGGAATCGTTTAGTAACGCGGTTGATGTAGTCGAACGTCTTCGCGATCCAACCGATCCAAGCACCGAACGTACGGCACCTCCGCATTCAGCACACGTTCAGCTCGATGACGTCCCTCGATCTCTTGATCCAGTTGAGGACGAGGGAGTGTTCCGTCAGCACGATGGCGTGGCAACGGTGATGATGAAGTTACAGACGCAGGGCTTTGCCTAACACTACGACGATATGATCGAGGTGTGTAACTGTGGAGGGGGACACCACACACAGTTAAGAGAAACTTTGTGTGTTCTAGGGTGCCCCTGCTCCCGTATATAAAGGAGGGGAGGGGGAGGCCGGCCGACCCCTGTAGGGCGCGCCAGGAGAGGGGAGTCTTACTAGGACTCCAAGTCCTAGTAGGATTCCACCTGGAGGAAGGGGGAAGAAGGAAAGGGAGAGGGACAGGGGAAGGAAAGGGGGGCGCCGCCCCCTTCCCCTAGTCCAATTCGGACTCAAAGGGGGGGCGCGGCCAGCCCCTTGTGGCCCTCCTATCTCCCCACTAAGGCCCATCAAGGCCCATTAGTTCCCCTGGGGGTTCTGGTAACCCTCCCGCACTCCGATAATTATCCCGTACCTCTCAGAACTCATCCGGTGTCCGAATAACATCGCCCAATATATCAATCTTTATGTCTCGACCATTTCGAGACTCCTCGTCATGTCGGTGATCTCATCCGGGACTCTGAACAAACTTCGGTCATCAAATCACAGAACTCATAATACAAATCGTCATCGAACGTTAAGCGTGCGGATCCTACAGGTTCGAGAACTATGTAGACATGACCGAGACACATCTCCAGTCAATAACCAATAGGGGAAATTGGATGCTCATATTGGCTCCTACATATTCTACAAAGATCTTTATTGGTCAAACCGCATAACAACATACGTTGTTCCCTTTGTCATCGGTATGTTACTTGCCTAAGATTCGATCATCGGTATCATCATACGTAGTTCAATCTTGTTACTGGAAAGTCTCTTTACTCGTTCCGTAATACATCATCCCGTGGCTAACTCATTAGACCCATTGCTTGCAAGGCTCAGAATGATGTGCATTACCGAGAGGGCCCAGAGATACCTCTCTGATACACGGAGTGACAAATCCTAATCTCGATCTATGTAACTCAACAAGCACCATCGGAGACACCTGTAGAGCATCTTATAATCACCCAGTTACATTGTGACGTTTGATAGCACACAAGGTGTTCCTTCGGTATTCGAGAGTTGCATAATCTCATAGTCAGAGGAACATGTATAAGTCATGAAAAAAGCAACAATAATAAAACTAAACGATCATTATGCTAAGCTAACGGATGGGTCTTGTCCATCACATCATTCTCTAATGATGTGATCCCATTCATCAAATGACAACACATGTCTATGGTCAGGAAACTTAACCATCTTTGATTAACGAGCTAGTCTAGTAGAGGCATACTAGGGACACTCTGTTTTTCTATGTATTCACACATGTACTAAGTTTCCGGTTAATACAATTGTAGCATGAATAATAAACATTTATCATGATATAAGGAAATATAAATAACAACTTTATTATTGCCTCTAGGGCATATTTCCTTCAGTCTCCCACTTGCACTAGAGTCAATAATCTAGATTACATAGTAATGATTCTAACACCCATGGAGTCTTGGTGCTGATCATGATTTGCTCGTGAGAGAGGCTTAGTCAAGGGTCTGCAACATTCAAATCCGTATGTATCTTGCAAATCTCTATGTACCCCTCCTTGACTTGATCGCGGATGGAATTGAAGCGTCTCTTGATGTGTTTGGTTCTCTTGTGAAATCTGGATTCCTTCGCCAAGGCAATTGCTCCAGTATTGTCACAAAAGATTGCACACTTTGTTAGCACCTTTTGGACCGACAAAACCTTCTGGTTGCATCATATACAACTCTTATTTAAGATATCCATTAAGGAATGCAGTTTTAACATCCATTTGCCAAATTTCATAATCATAAAATGCGGCAATTGCTAACATGATTCGGACAGACTTAAGCATCACTACGGGTGAGAAGGTATCATCGTAGTCAACTCCTTGAACTTGTCGAAAACCTTTTGCAACAAGTCGAGCTTTGTAGATAGTAACATTACCGTTAGCGTCAGTCTTCTTCTTGAAGATCCATTTATTCTCTATTGCTTGCCAATCATCTGTCAAGTCAACCAAAGTCCACACTTTGTGCTCATACATGGATCCCATCTCAGATTTCAAGGCCTCAAGCCACTTCGCGGAATCTAGGCTCATCGTCGCTTTCTCATAGTTCGTAGGTTCGTCATGGTCAAGTATCATGACCTCCAGAACAGGATTACCGTACCACTCTGGTGCGGATCTTACTCTGGTTGACCTACGAGGTTCGGTAGTAACTTGATCAGAAGTTTTATGATCATCATGATTAGCTTCCTCACTAATTGGTGTAGGAATAACTGGAACTGATTTCTGTGATGAACTACTTTCCAATTCGGGAGAAGGTACAATTACCTCATCAATTTCTAGTTTCCTCCCACTCACTTCTTTCGAGAGAAACTCCTTCTCTAGAAAGGATCCAATCTTAGCAACGAATATTTTGCCTTCGGATCTGTGATAGAAGGTGTACTAACAATCTCCTTTGGGTATCCTATGAAGACACATTTCTCTGATTTGGGTTCGATCTTATCGGGTTGAAGCTTTTTCACATAAGCATCTGTCAGGACCCCGATTCCAAGTCACATCCATCTAGCCAGTAACACCTCATATCACTTTGCGGCCTCACGCACGGTATTCCCACGAGGGTCGCCTTACCATGGCCGGGACCATTTGCGCCTTTTGGCTCACGTATATGATAGTGTCGCTAGCATCCATATGACAGAGAACCCGGGTCAACATGACTAGTCATGAATCCAAAGTGGCACTAACTTACGGGGACAGGCATACATGAATCAACATTGAGCATGTTGGTCAGCAGCGTGTGAATCCGGGCTGTAGCACTGGGCTAACAGGACTCCGGGAACCCGGGCTGTAGCAGGCTAGGCAGGACTCCGGATGCCACTGCGTGACATTTCCCCAAATGGGACAGACACAGGAACGAAGTGAATCACACGCCGGCCAGTCAAGTGCTCTGGAGCAGTAGTGCTGGGCTAGTAGGACACTGGTGAACCGGACTGTAGCGGACTACTATGGCTCATGGAAGCACATGACTACATTTCCCCATAAGAGAGGCTACCAAGGATAAACAACTAGGTTGTCGGATCCCACACATACCAAGCATTTCAATCATACACACAATATGCTGAATATGTGTAAATACAATATGGCACCACAACATAACTCTACGACTCAAGTATTTATTCAATAGGCTCCGAGGAGCGAGATATTACACACATGGGTCTTATGACCCAACATTCAGAGCATACAAGTCAAACACGTGCGGAAGCTTAACATGTCTGAGTACAGACATCTACAAATGAAAAAGGCTGAGAAGCCTGACTATCTACCAGATCCCGCCGAGGACACAGGATCGTAGCTGAGGTATCAAGCTAAACGTCGAAGTCCACACGGAACTACTAGCGAGACTGACGTCTCTCTGCAAAACATAAAATAGGCAAACGTGAGTACAAATGTACCCAGCAAGACTTACATCAGAACTATCTACATATGCATCGGTATCAATAAAGGGGGTGGTGGAGTTTAACTACAGCAAGCCAGCTTTGACTCAGTGGCTAACCTAAACTACAACTGCAAGCAACTCTTTTGAGGTGGCGCACACGAGTCCACATATTCACCATATCAATACACCACTATGGACCCGCTCCCGTCTCCCTACGAGAAGGCCATCCATAGCACTCACGCTTATCTTGCGAGTTTTAGAGTATCCACTTCCACTTGTCTATGAACTATGCAAGGGGTCCAAGTTTCCATATCCGAGGAATCCGGCTATTCGAATAGATAATGATAACCCTGCAGGGGTGTACTTCTTCACACACGCTCTCGCCACTTATCGCCCTGTACACGTCATGTACCTCGGCAACCTTCAAGCGGAAGCCGGGCGAGGGAGTCGGCCATGACCTGACTAACCAACAAGTCTCTAGTCTAGGTTTATCACCTATTCGGGTTCCATCCGCAAGGAGATCCGGCCGGGGTGTCGCTCACGGCCCCAAACGATGTGAGCAGGGTTCCCAAGCCCACCATCTGGGTGCCACTTGGTACACCGTGCCACTGTGCCTAGCCTGTCCCAAGCCCACCTGTACCGGGCGCCACTTGGTAGACTACTAACACTACCTGCAAACACCAGAAACTAGTTGCGACTCCTGGACAGAGATCGAGTTGATTAATAAGTCGAGAGAGATTGGAGCGCCCGGAGCCAAATGTGTGGTAGTAACTGTTCATGGATCACAAACACAGAACTCAGTTCCTGAGGACGGCTGCAATGAGACAACCCACCATGTACTCCTACATGGCCTCTCACCGCTACCTTTACCAAATCGTGTTCACACACTTAGCTCTCAACGGTAGGACATGTTCACCACATTCCAATTCATCCTCGATGAATGAGACCCGACTCAACTGTAAGCAGTAGCAGGCATGACATACAAGCACGAATGAGTAGGCACATCAGGGCTCAAACAACTCCTACTCATGCTAGTGGGTTTCATCTATTTACTGTGGCAATGACAGGTCATGTAGAGGAAAAGGGGTTCAACTACCGCAGCATGTAACAGTTGAATCATTGTTGTCCTAATGCAGTAAAAGAGAGCAGGAGCGAGAGAGTGGGATTGTATCGGAATGAACAAGGGGGTTTTGCTTGCCTGGCACTTCTGAAGATAGTATAGCTCTTCATTGGTGTCATCGAATTCATCGCTGGATCAACGTCTAATAAGGGGGGACAAACACCGGCAACTGAGAAAGAACACAATCAACACATGGCGATATGCAACAATATGATGCATGCTATGACATGGCAATATGAATGTGTTTTGGGCTAATGCAATAGAAAGTCATTTTAATTGAAGTGGAATTCAAAACTATATCAAATTCCAACTCCAAACCTATTATGAAATTTGCCCTAATCATGTTTCATCCTAAACAGTGAGGTTAACTTTCTCAAACATGCATGAAAATGGTACAGATGGATTCCTTGAATTTTTCTGATAATTTTTCATATATAATTTATTTCATTTGGAGCTAGAGATTAATTTCTATGATTTTTCAAAGTTTTGGATATTTTCTGAAAATAATAAATCATTTAAGATTTATTTAAATTCCAAAAAGGAACTATTGTATCAGCATGACCTCATAGTGATGTCAGTAGGTCAACGGCTCGTTCCAGGTCGAACCTGACGTGTGGGGTCCACACGTCAGTCTCACAGGGTTAAACAGGGGTGTGTTTAGCCTAATTACAAAATTAGTGGGCGCTGGGGCCCATCTGTCAGCGTATGTGGGTGATCTAGCTGGCGATGGTTAGCGCTAATGACGCGCCACGTCGGCACTCACCGGAGCACGGCCGACGATGACCATAACACGCAGCGGAGGGTCACCGGAGTGGCTCGGGACGACGCTACAGAGGGTGGTTTGCGACGGGGTTTGGCTCTACGGGGAGCTGGAGGAGTGGCGCATCCACTGGTGGCAGCGAGTGGAGATGGGGTGTCCTGTAGCGGCGGCGGCGAGTTGGGCAGCGGCCGGAGTTCGGCCGGCAATGGTTTGGGCGATGTCGAGCAAGGGAGGAGCCGTGGTTAGTCGTGTTCGACTCACGGAAGTGCGGTGAGTGCAACGGTGAGCTCGAACGCGAGGTTGCGCGGCCATAGCTACGGTGGAGACATGGCCGGCGGCGGGGAGCTCTCGGGGTCAACGGAGCTCGCAGTTAGAGGGAGAAAATGGCAAAGGGAAGAGAGGGGAACGGAGAAGGGGCTCACGGGGAGTGTAGCGATGGCCTCAGCGAGCTCGGGGAGGCATCAGGGGCGGCGTACGGTCGCCGGTGATCTCGGCGGACCAAGGTGGAAGAAGACGGCGCTAGCGGCGTTGTAGTGCGTCTGAGGCGTTGTGGCTCGCCCGTGAGGAAGAGGAAGACGTCGGCGGTGCTCGGGGACATGTCGAAGACACGAGAGAGGGTCGATGGCCGCGGTGGACGGCGACTGTGGCGATGAGCTCCTCTCGGGAGGGGATGGGGAGAGAGCCAGAGGAGGGAGAGGGGCACGGGGAGAGTGGGGAAAGTGAGAGGGGGACGAGGGAGAGTGCGTGGCACTCGTAGACGGTGTCCTGGGCGTCGGCAGAAGCAGGAGGTGGCTGGCGTGTGGGTGCGGGCGCCGGGCACGCGCCTCTTGTCCTCCTGGCGGGAGGAGGGGGATGACTGGCAGTAGCCAGTGGGCTGGGCCGAGCTGGGCCAGGCCAGGGCGACAGGTAAGCTCTAACTCTCTCTCTCTCTCTTTTCTGTTTTCTTTTTGTATTTTTTGCAAATGTTTTGGCTTTAAAATAAAATGCCATAGCATTTTCAAAAATCATGAGCTTGCTTGTGGGCACTGTTTGGAATATTTCCAACAGTAACCATTTCAGCTCATGAGCATTTGGACATTTAAAATATTTATAAAATTTAAATGTCCAATTCAAATACATTATGGGTTAATTCAAAAATCCAGGAATGGCCTATAAATATTTTCATCATTTTTGTCAGAGGTTTTCACCTTTATCAAAAATCATGAACATTTCCAGAGGGAATTTTGGATTCATTGAAAATATCTTTAAGTTGAACCTATTTGATTTGGTTCTGGTGCTAGGGTTTGAACAACCCCCATTTCAACTTTTCAAGAATTAAACATGATGCCATGATGATCAAGCAAGGTCAAGCAAAGGCTAAGCCAGGGCTGTGACAACTCACCCCCACTAAACAAGAAGCTCATCCCGAGATTCAAGACGTGAGGTAAGAAGACAAAGGGGACACAAGGCTAACACGATCTTCATGATCCAATTGCCCTTCTTGAAGATGTTGATCCATTGCCTCAAATTGATCTTGACGTCTTTGTCTTCGAGGGTTTCACCCAACACGATGATGACAAGGAAGAAAAAATCTATAGGAATCGATCTCCTCGAAGATCGAGCAAATCAAAATCAGCTCATGGAGTGAGACGAAAGAACGTCTCTAGAGCTGAGACACAAGACATTCAATAAGTGGGATGGAAAAGAGCAGACGTTGAAGGTTCGAATTGGTAGGCGACACTTCCACACTTATGTAGATGGTGGGTATGTGCCAAAGTGGCGAGGAGATAGGTTGCCATGATTCCATGATAGGGCACCTTAGAGAAGGTGAATCGTAGAACCATTCCCTTAAGTGGCAAAAAGAATTACGTTTGATACATAGATCATTGAAATTCCCTATACCAGCCTAAGGCAATGCACAAACGATCGTTTGCCGGGGTTTGATGGAATGGCACACTCGGCTAGAGTGGATGATGTGGACTACCTTCCTGAAGACAACGCAACAGATGATTTCTGCTTATCATCGAGAATGATTAGGACCCAAGGTAAGACCACTTTGAAGATGATCCTAAACAATTGTTAAGAGGTAGACCATAGTAGAATGGCACCACGTCAGATGTCAGATGGGAATAAAATGGAAATGTTGGGAATGATTCTAGTAACTGGGAAGAAGGTTCACCAGCAGAGGGTGATTCCACCAGTTGGATGGCTATGGAACAACCGAGAGGACGGAGGCACGTTCAGTTAATGTTAACGCCAGAACTTAGTGCCTGAGCGTGCTCTCAAGAACTTGAGCATTCCCATACTCATCAAGGTCTTACCAACATCCGTGCCGAGGATCCTGGCAACACAACTTACTACCCCGATGAATAGTGGTGGGAAATGCAGATGCAAGGAAGATAACATCTTCTCAGATTTCACCTTAGCGAGACCAAGGAAACGAAATCTGGATGATCGACCGAGAGACATTTAGCACTCCGCTTCTAATGTTCTCCTTGATGTTCTAGCGTAACCCATTTATGAATATGGTTTGATATCTAGAACATCAAGTATAAGGTCGGACTTCAGGAGCACAAGAATCCGTAAGGAATAACTATCGGAGTAATCCTATGAAATCCTTATGGGGAGGTGGCCAAGTTGCCAATCAAGATACTACAATATTAGGTCTCCCGGCTAGGTGTGTTGTCCATGGCATCCACCTTACCGGTGATGGAGACTAATATTATTGTTCCTGAGAAAACGTTCCAACCATCATGTCTGCCCGAGATTCAGATCTGATTGGTGATAGGATATTCCAGACTCAACATGTCTGAAAAGGAAGTTTGCAACACAAATCGACGAGACGATGTTGCGAGAATCTCGGGAGATGAACTATGATAGCAAGCTCCAAAACATGAGCTGGTTCTGCTACATACATGTGAACACGTTGTCCAAGACAAGCATGACCACGTGGTAGTCTTATCATACAACACTACCGAGGTCGGGTGGGGAACCATCATTGAGGATATCGAGGTCCTTACATAAGTCCGGGTTAGCTCTTATGAGGGAACTTCTTTTCCTCAAACAAATCAATCAGTGGCTTGGTGTGCTACGGAATACATATGTGATCGAGGTCGCGAGCCTGTCAACCCATAACATACTTCGCACATGCATGACTGACTTGGGATGACTCCAAGGGAAGCAAAACAAACATTTCTCGGATCCACAGCGGCAGCTTACATCGAATGCACGTGAATTAGAGAAAGTCACTTCTTTCATCCAAACATATACCTCATGAACGGAACACAAGGCAACCCTTTGAAAATTTCCAATACTAGCTTAGTGTTCATCATGAGTCCTGGGAAAACAAGGATGTTGTCTATGGTCTCAACAACATTTCATCTAGGTTTCCATATAAATGAAATCCAATGACTATGTGAACATGGCCATAGCATTGGTCAGACCAGAAGATATAATGGTGTATGCTCAAGGAAACAACCATGAGTAAGACAACACTACGAACAACGTTGGTTCTAATTTGATTTGAGGATAGCCCACACTCAAATCAAAGTTTGGACAGGACAATAGATCCAACAATTGATCACTAGGATCAATCAATGAATTATCATCTCTCTTCAACACACTCATAGAGATATCCCTTTGGGATGAACTAGGTCGGCAAGCTTTATCTCCCAACTCTCCAAGTTGTTGTTTGGCTTAACCAACTAGTTCAGGGGTATCCAACACAGATTCTTGGAGAAGAGTGGTTTATTAGGAAACCAACTTGATCACGAGCTCAACATAACGGTCAGGAGACAACCTGGTGATATTTCCGAGAAGGTATCCAGAAAATCATGAACCACTGATATGTTACTAAACTCGAGACAATTTGCTTGGAGGCAAGATGATGTGATCAAGGAGCAGGGGATTGACAAATTCCTAACTCATTGATCGAGGTGTGCACCAGGGAAGATGTACTAGGTAGCACGATTAATCTTAGAATGGCGGTTCAATAACCAACACGCTAAGAATGAGAATATTGTCCATTTACTACCAAGCAACTAGTTGCTAGGAGTATTGATTTCACACCTCACGGTTCACTTGTCGGTATTCCGTTTGTGACAACACGGGACCGAGGAATGAAAAATGATGGCAAGAAGTATCACTGTGTCAAAAATTCATGAGAGCTGGTGCAATTCTCATGACAATCCTGACATAAAGGGGGTAATAATCCGAGGTAGAACAAAGAAAAAGCTAGATTGGCATTTCGATCTGCGAAATACAACTACTTTGACCCAATCCTGGATATGGATGAGGTACTGGAGTTTGTTTCTCCTAGTCATTTCGGAATAGAATGACTTGACAGACTACAAGAATAATAGGCATCGATGAACACGAATGCACACATACTCTTGACTCTCAATTGATAGATGGAGGTCAGAATATAGCTAAAGAGGTACAACTCAAGGAACATATAATTTTTGAGGTGTGGACGCATGAATTAGTATGTCGAGCAAAGCTCAACATTTCTTCCGGACAACCCATGCAGAAAGGTAGGACTGGCAGATTCACAATGCAGAATGGAGAACTTATCAAGAGCACTCTGGTTGTGATCTTTTGATCCAACAAACTTCTGCCATAAGTGGTTCATAGTATTTGGAAGAAGGAAATACCACGGACCTCGAGGACTATCGCAAAGGTTACTAATATCCTAAAGGAACTAGCAACACTATCAACATCAGATAAGTAGGGTGAATCTCGGGTTCAAGAACCCATGAATAGAATACCTACCACTACATGGCATCACGGAATGCCTTCGAGAATGGTGGCCAGAATCATCACACCGGAACACAAAACATGGCTAGATTACTAGGTGACTCCCTAAAACACCTAGGGTCATAGTAATAGCTCCAACATATATGTCGAGGCAACAGAGTACCTCAACTTACCGATTAGTGTGCTTAATCTGGCCCAATTGGACATCAGGAACAGGAGGAAGGGGTTTGCAAATGCATCAGACTACTTAGGAACCTGGGATGACTCGGACAGCATAACGGCTGTAAATGCTCAAAATGATTTGAGACATCCTGCAAAAATGGTGGCATAACCACTCAACATCACAATATCAATGTTCTGAGGCCATCTATGAACATATGGAGGTAGTAGGAACTGAACTGAGGCTTGAACTCAACGATCCTAGGCAACTACGGCTTAGTAACATGTCATCCTGAGAGATAGAAGAGAAGCCTAGTTCTTAACCCCGTAGAAAAGATAAGATGACTCAGATCAGAAGGTCATGAGGATCAGGAGTAAAAAGAGCCTTACGTTCTCTTCCACAATCAATTCCCTTATATAACTAAAGCAGTTCTAGACTCAACTTCGACCAGTTTGGCTTGGTAATCCTACAGGCAGTCAGGCTCTGATACCAAAGCTGCCAGGACCCCAATTCCAAGTCACATCGATCTAGCCGGTAACACCTCATATCACTTTGCGGCCTCACGCACGGTATTCCCACGAGTGTCGCCTTACCATGGCCGGGACCATTTGCGCCTTTTGGCTCACGTACATGATAGTGTCGCTAGCATCCATATGACAGAGAACTCGGGCTGACATGACTAGTCTGTTGGGGAACATAGTAATTTCAAAAAATTTCCTACGCACACGCAAGATCATGGTGATGCATAGCAATGAGAGGGGAGAGTGTTGTCTACATACCCTTGTAGACCGGCAACGGAATTGTTAACACAACGTAGAGGAAGTAGTCGTACGTCTTCCCGGTCCGACCGATCCAAGTACCGAACGTACGGCACCTCCGAGTTCTGCACACGTTCAACTCGGTGACGTCCCTCAAGTTCCGATCCAGCAAAACATTGAGGGAGAGTTTCGTCAGCACGACGGCGTGATGACGGTGATGATGTTCTACCGACGCAGGGCTTCGCCTAAGCACCGCTACGATATGGCCGAGGTGGAATATGGTGGAAGGGGGCACCACACACGGCTAAGGAATGATCATGAGGATCAACTTGTGTGTCATGGGGTGCCCCCTTGCCTCAGTATATAAAGGAGGGAGAGGGGGAGGTGTGGCCGACCCTATGGGTGCGCCTGGAGGAGTCCTACTCCAACTAGGAGTAGGACTCCCCCCTCTTGCCTTGTTGGAAAAGGAAGGAGGAAGGGAGAAAGAGGAAAGGGGGGCGCCGCCCCCCTTCCTTGTCCTATTCGGACTAGGGGGTGAGGGGGCGCGCGGCCTGCCCTGTCCAGCCCTCCTATTCTCCGTTATGGCCCATGTAGGCCCAATAACCCCCTGGGGGGGGGGGGGTTCCGGTAACCCCCCGATACTCTGGTAAAATCCTGATTTCACCCGGAACGTTTCCGATATCCAAATATAGGCTTCCAATATATCAATCTTTATGTCTCGACCATTTCGAGACTCCTCGTCATGTCCGTGATCACATCCGGGAATCCGAAAAACCTTCGGTACATCAAAACACAAAAACCCTAATTACGATCGTCACCGAACTTTAAGCGTGCGGACCCTACGGGTTCGAGAACTATGTAGACATGACCGAGACACGTCTCCGGTCAATAACCAATAGTGGAACCTGGATGCTCATATTGGCTCCTACATATTCTACGAAGATCTTTATTGGTCAGACCGCATAACAACATACGTTATTCCCTTTGTCATCGGTATGTTACTTGCCCGAGATTCGATCGTCGGTATCTCAATACCTAGTTCAATCTCGTTACCGGCAAGTGTCTTTACTCGTTATGTAATACATCATCCTACAACTAACTTATTAGTTGCAATGCTTGCAATGCTTGAGTGATGTGCATTAACGAGAGGGCCCAGAGATACCTCTCCGACAATCGGAGCGACAAATCCTAATCTCGAAATACGCCAACCCAACAAGTACCTTCGGAGACACCTATAGAGCACATTTATAATCACCCAGTTACGTTGTGACATTTGGTAGCACACAAAGTGTTCCTCCGGTAAACAGGAGTTGCATAATCTCATAGTCATAGGAACATGTATAAGTTATGAAGAAAGCAATAGCAACAAACTAAACGATCAAGTGCTAAGCTAATGGAATGGGTCAAGTCAATCACATCATTCTCCTAATGATGTGATCCCGTTAATCAAATGACAACTCATGTCTATGGTTAGGAAACATAACCATCTTTGATTAACGAGCTAGTCAAGTAGAGGCATACTAGTGACTCTCTATTTTTGTCTATGTATTCACACATGTATTATGTTTTCGGTTAATACAATTCTAGCATGAATAATAAACATTTATCATGATATAAGGAAATAAATAATAACTTTATTATTGCCTCTAGGGCATATTTCCTTCAGTCTCCCACTTGCACTAGAGTCAATAATCTAGATTACATAGTAATGATTCTAACACCCATGGAGCCTTGGTGCTGATCATGTTTTGCTCGTGGAAGAGGCTTAGTCAGCGGGTCTGCAACATTCAGATCCGTATGTATCTTGCAAATTTCTATGTCTCCCACTTGGACTAAATCCCGAATGGAATTGAAGCGTCTCTTGATGTGTTTGGTTCTCTTGTGAAATATGGATTCCTTCGCCAAGGCAATTGCACCAGTATTGTCACAAAAGATTTTCATTGGACCCGATGCACTAGGTATGACACCTAGATCGGATATGAACTCCTTCATCCAGACTCCTTCATTTGCTGCTTCCGAAGCAGCTATGTACTCCGCTTCACATGTAGATCCCGCCACGACGCTTTGTTTAGAACTGCACCAACTGACAGCTCCATCGTTCTGTAAAAACACGTATCCGGTTTGCGATTTAGAATGGTCCGGATCAGTGTCAAAGCTTGCATCAACGTAACCATTTACGATGAGCTCTTTGTCACCTCCATATACAAGAAACATATCCTTAGTCCTTTTCAGGTATTTCAGGATGTTCTTGACGGCTGTCCAGTGATCCACTCCTGGATTACTTTGGTACCTCCCTGCTGTGAACTGGGCTGTAGCGGACTACTATGGCTCATGGAAGCACATGACTACATTTCCCCATAAGAGAGGCTACCAAGGATAAACAACTAGGTTGTCGGACCCCACACATACCAAGCATTTCAATCATACACACAATATGCTCGATATGTGTAAATACAACATGGCACCACAACATAACTCTACAACTCAAGTATTTATTCAATAGGCTCCGAGGAGCGAGATATTACAAACATGGGTCTTATGGCCCAACATTCAGAGCATACAAGTCAAACACATGTGGAAGCTTAACATGTCTGAGTACAGACATCTACAAATGAAAAAGGCTGAGAAGCCTGACTATCTAACAGATCCTGCCGAGAACACAGGATCGTAGCTGAGGTATCAAGCTAAACATCGAAGTCCACACAGAACTACTAGCGAGACTGACGTCTCTCTGCAAAACATAAAATAGGCAAACGTTAGTACAAATGTACCCAGCAAGACTTAAATCAGAACTATCTACATATGCATCGGTATCAATAAAGGGGGTGGTGGAGTTTAACTGCAGCAAGCCAGCTTTGACTCAGTGGCTAACCTGAACTACGACTGCAAGCAACTCTTTTGAGGTGGCGCACACGAGTCCACATATTCACCATATCAATACACCACTATGGATCCGCTCCCGTCTACCTACGAGAAGGCCATCCATAGCACTCACGCTTATTTTGCGAGTTTTAGAGTATCCACTTCCACTTGTCTATGAACTATGCAAGGGGTCCAAGTTTCCATATCCGAGGAATCCGGCTATTCGAATAGATAATGATAACCCTGCAGGGGTGTACTTCTTCACACACGCTCTCGCCATTTATCGCCCTGTACACGTCATGTACCTCGACAACCTTCAAGCGGAAGCTGGGTGAGGGAGTCGGCCACGACCCGACTAACCAACAAGTCTCTAGTCCAGGTTTATCGCCTATTCGGGTTCCATCCGCAAGGAGATCCGGCCGAGATGTCGCTCACGACCCCAAACGATGTGAGCAAGGTTCCCAAGCCCACCATCCGGGTGCCACTTGGTACACCGTGCTGCTGTGCCCAGTCTGTCCCAAGCCCACCTGTACCGGGTGCCACTTGGTAGACTACTAACACTACCTACAAACACCAGAAACTAGTTGCGACTCCTGGATAGAGATCGAGTTGATTAATAAGTCGAGAGAGCTTGGAGCGCCCGGAGGCCAATGTGTGGTAGTAACTGTTCATGGATCACAAACACAGAACTCAGTTCCTGAGGACGGCTGCAATGAGACAACCCAACATGTACTCCTACATGGCCTCTCACCGCTACCTTTACCAAATCGTGTTCACACACTTAGCTCTCAACGGCAGGACATGTTCACCACATTCTCATCCTCGATGAATCAGACCTGACTCAACTCTAAGCAGTAGCAGGCATGACATACAAGCACGAATGAGTAGGCACATCAGGGCTCAAACAACTCCTACTCATGCTAGTGGGTTTCATCTATTTACTGTGGCAATGATAGGTCATGCAGAGGAAAAGGGGTTCAACTACCGCAACATGTAACAGTTGAATCATTGTTGTCCTAATGCAGCAAAAGAGAGCAGGAGCGATAGAGTGGGATTGTATCGGAATGAACAAGGGGTTTTTGCTTTCCTGGCACTTCTGAAGATAGTATAGCTCTTCATCGGTGTCATCGAATTCATCGCTAGATCAACATCTACTGAGGGGGAACAAACACCGGCAACTGAGAAAGAACACAATCAACACATGGCGATATGCAACAATATGATGCATGCTATGACATGGCAATATGAATGTGTTTTGGGCTAATGCAACAGAAAGTCATTTTAATTGAAGTGGAATTCAAAACTATATCAAATTCCAACTCCAAACCTATTATGAAATTTGCCCTAATCATGTTTCATCCTAAACAGTGAGGTTAACTTTCTCAAACATGCATGAAAATGGTACAGATGGATTCCTTGAATTTTTCTGATAATTTTTCATATATAATTTATTTCATTTGGAGCTATAGATTAATTTCTATGATTTTTCAAAGTTTTGGATATTTTCTGAAAATAATAAATCATTTAAGATTTATTTAAATTCCAGAAAGGAATTATTGCATCAGCATGACCTCACTGTGATGTCAGCAGGTCAACGGATCGGTCCAGGTCAAACCTGACGTGTGGGGTCCACACGTCAGTGTCACAGGGTTAAACAGGGGTGTGTTTAGCCTAATTACAAAATTAGTGGGCGTTGGGGCCCATCTATCAACGTATGTGGGTGATCTAGCTGGCGGTGGTTAGCACTAATGACGCGCCACGTCGGCACTCGCCGGAGCACGGCCGGCGACGACCACAACACGCGGCGGAGGCTCACCGGAGTGGCTCGGGACGGCGCTACAGAGGGTGGTTTGCGACGGGGTTTGGCTCTACGGGGAGAGGAGTGGCGCATCCACTAGTGGCAGCGAGTGGAGCTGGGGTGGCCTGTAGCGGCGGCGGCGGCGATTTGGGCGGCGGCCGGAGTTCGGCCGGCAATGGTTTGGGCGATGCGAGCAAGGGAAGAGCCATGGTTAGTCGTGTTCGACTCACGAAAGTGCGGTGAGTGCAACGGTGAGCTCGAACGCAAGGTTGCACGGCCGTAGCTAGGATGGTGACATGGCCGGCGGCAGGGAGCTCTCGGGCTCAATGGAGCCCACGGTTAGAGGGAGAAAACGACAAAGGGAAGAGAGGGGAACAGAGAAGGGGCTCACAGGGAGTGTAGCGGTGGCCTCAACGAGCTCGGGGAGGCATCAGGGGCGGCGTACGGTCGCCAGCGATCTCGGTGGACCGAGGCATCGTGGCTCGCCCGTGAGGAAGAGGAAGACGCCGACGGTGCTCGGGGACACGTCGAAGAGATGAGAGAGGGTCGATGGCCACGGTGGACGGCGACGGTGGCGACGAGCTCCTCTCGGGAGGGGATGGGGAGAGAGCCAGAGGAGGGAGAGGGGCACGGGGAGAGTGGGGAAAGTGAGAGGGGGACGAGGGAGAGTGTGTGGCACTCGTAGACGGCGTCCTGGGTGTCGGCAGAAGCAGGAGGTGGCCGGTGTGTGGCTGCGGGCGCCGGGCACGCGCCTCTCATCCTCCTGGTGAGAGGAGGGGGATGACTTGCAGTAGCCAGTGGGCTGGCCCGAGCTGGGCCAGGCCAGGGCGACAGGTAAGCTCTAACTCTCTCTTTTCTGTTTTTTTTATTTTCTGCAAATGTTTTGGCTTTAAAATAAAATGCCAGAGCATTTTCAAAAGTCATGAGCTTGCTTGTGGGCACTGTTCGGAATATTTCCAGAGTAACCATTTCAGCTCATGAGTATTTGGACATTTAAAATATTTATAAAATTTAAATGTCCAATTCAAATACCTTATGGGTTAATTCAAAAATCCAGGAATGGCCTATAAATATGTTCATCATTTTTGTCAGAGGTTTTCACCTTTATCAAAAATCATGAACATTTCCAGAGGGCATTTTGGATTCACTGAAAATATTTTTAAGTTGAACCTATTTGATTTGGTTCTAGTGCTAGGGTTTGAACAGCCCCCATTTCAACTTTTCAAGAATTAAACATGATGCCATGATGATCAAGCAAGGTCAAGCAAAGGCTAAGCCAGGGCTGTGACAGCATCACAGCCCCAAACTTTAAGAAACGGCAACTTGGGTTTCTTGCCAAACCACAGTTCATATGGTGTGGTCTCAACGGATTTAGATGGTGCCCTATTTAACTTGAATGCAGCCGCCTCTAAAGCATAACGCCAAAACGATAGCGGTAAATGAGTAAGAGACATCATAGATCACACCATATCTAATAAAGTGCGGTTACGACGTTCGGACACACCATTACGCTGCGGTGTTCCAGGTGGCGTGAGTTGAGAATATTTTCCGCATTGTTTCAATTGAAGACCAAACTCATACCTCAAATATTCACCTCCACGATCAGATTGTAGAATTTTTATTTTCTCGTTACTATGATTTTCCACTTCACTCTAAAATTCTTTGAACTTTTCAAATGTTTCAGACTTATGTTTCATTAAGTAGATATACCCATATCTGCTCAAATCATCTATGAAGGTTAGAAAATAACGATACCCACTGCGAGCCTCAGCACTCATCGGACCGCATACATCAGTATGTATTATTTCCAACAAGTCTGTTACTCGCTCCATTGTTTTGGAGAACGGAGTCTTAGTCATCTTGCCCATGAGGCATGGTTCGCAAGCATCAAGTGATTCCAAAAGTCCATCAACATGGAGTTTCTTCATGCGCTTTACACCAATATGACCTAAACGACAGTGCCACAAATAAGTTGCACTATCATTATTAAACTAGTATCTTTTGGCTTCAATACTATGAATATGTGTATCACTACTATCGAGATTTAACAAAAATAGACCACTCATCAAGGGTGCATGATCATAAAAGATATTACTCATATAAATAGAACAACCATTATTCTCTGATTTAAATGAATAACAGTCTCGCATCAAACAAGATCTAGAAATAATGTTCATGCTTAACGCTAGTACCAAATAACAATTATTCAGGTCTAAAACTAATCCCGAAGGTAGATGTAGAGGTAGCATGCCGACGGTGATCACATCAAATTTGGAACCATTTCCCACGTGCATCGTCACCTCGTCCTTAGCCAATCTTCGTTTAATCCGTTGCCCCTGTTTCGAGTTGCAAATATGAGCAACAGAACCAGTATCAAATATCCAGGTGCTACTACGAGCATTAGTAAGGTACACATCAATAGCATGTATATCAAATATACCTTTCACTTTGCCATCCTTCTTATCCGCCAAATACTTGGGGCAGTTCCGCTTCCACTGACCAGTCCCTTTGCAATAGAACCACTCAATCTCAGGCTTAGGTCCAGACTTGGGCTTCTTCACTTGAGCAGCAACTTGCTTGCCGTTCTTCTTGAAGTTACCCTTCTTCCCTTTGCCATTTTTCTTAAAACTAGTGGTTTTGTTAACCATCAACACTTGATGCTTCTTCTTGATTTTTACCTCCGCAGCCTTCAGCATTGCGAAGAGCTCGGGAATTGTCTTATCCATCCCTTGCATATTATAGTTCATCATGAAGCTTTTGTAGCTTGGTGGCAGTGATTGAAGAACTCTGTCAATGGCACTATCATCATGAAGATTAACTCCCAGTTGAGTCAAGTGGTTGTGGTACCCTGACATTTCGAATATATGTTCACTGACATAACTATTCTCCTCCATCTTGCAGTTGTAGAACTTATTGGAGACTTCATATCTCTCAGTCCGGGCATTTGCTTGAAATTTTAACTTCAACTCCTGGAACATCTCATATTCTCCATGACACTCAAAACATCGTTGAAGTCCCGGTTCTAAGCCGTAAAGCATGGTGTCGGTGTACAAAAGTAGGGGCTCTCCTTTTGCACCCCTTTACTTGTGCACGGGCAGTCAGGGCCGCGCCCGCAGCCACACTAAGCAAGGCAGAGGAGGGATGCCGGAGCACAATACAACCAGAGCAACGCCAAGGCCAGAGACGCAAAGAGAGCAAGAGGGCGAGGTCGACTCCCCTGACAAGACCCTTGCCGGGGTGGCTTCCACAACCTCAGCAAGATCCTTGCCGGGGCAACTTGCCTGACGCCAGCAGAGCGCGCCACCCTTGAGCCCAAGGGGTTCCAACACCATCAACCATATTGGAACCAAGGCTCGGGAGTCACCTCCATGGTGGCATGCAGATCTGTGAAGAGATCATAGATACAGAAGATTAGATGAAAACCAGAAGACAACGATCCTTGGCGAGATCTTTGCCAAAGAGATCCATGAGACCCCCGACAAGATACTTGCCGGGGACGACCGCGTGCCGCAGCGAGACCCTTGTCGGGCACTCGGCAAGATCCTTGCCGAGGACGCCTGCGGGGCTGTAGCCAGGCCCGCGTCTGCGAAGACCCCACCGCCGTTCCCATATAGCTGCCAGCTCAACCAGCTAGGGAGGCCTCTTCGTGGCAGCGCGCGACCTCTACACCAACTCAGCAAGCACCTACGTGGTGGCATGCAGATCTTTGTGAAGGCTCCACCACCGCGCCAGCCCAGCAGCCAGCCAACGTGGCACTACGATGCCTCGTCAGGTTGGACGCGCGTTGGAGCCAGGCGAGGCGACGATAGCTGGGACGAACTTCTTTGCCGTCCCCAATAAAGCAAGAGGGGCACGTCGGCAGCGCATTAAATGCGTTTGTCCTACGATGCCCGGGGATATACTCAGCCCCTGTACACCTTTCCACCTCATGTGTGCCACCGTGGCGACCCCCTTTTTGTCTATAAAAGGAGGTCCGAGGCGTACTGGAGGGGGATTCGGATCTTTTGGACTAGAGAGCCACCGCAGCTAGTTCAAGAACACAAGAACACCTAAATATACATCAAAGCAAGTCTAGGGTTTTACGCATCTCCGCGGCCTGAACCTGGGTAAACGATTTGTGTGCTGACCGCCAGACCCGCTCTTTGCACAACCCAGCGCCTGCCAACCGTAGAAGGATTCCCAGTGACCCCATAGGTGTCGTTTCCCACCGACATCTCTGGCGCGCCATGTAGGGGGTGCGCAGTTGTGAGAATCCGGTCTAGTTGAAGCAACGACTTCATCGTGGTCATTGCTTCAAGCAATAAGACGACCAAACAAATGGCGTCCTCGATGGACGGGGAGAACGCTCACGCAGCGGCAGAAAAGCTAAGTCATGCGAAACTTTGAGTAATTCCTTTTTATATATACGGTTATCGTCCTCGACGATCTTGCCCTATGTATGGAAAACCAGCCCACAATGGGGCCCTGCCACTATTGGCAACGCCCTCGTTCTGTTTCAAGTCTGCTCAACAGTTTGAGCAGCTGCATCGAGAATGGCAGGGTGACCTTCTGCGATTGGCAATGCTCTCATTCTGTCTCGAGTCCGCTCGACAGCTCGAGCGGCCGTGTCAAGAGCAGTGAGGTGGTTTGCCCGGCAGCAAGCATTCCCGGCAGGCCATTGAGGATCCGTCATCAAGGCGCCGCCTGGATTTCTGCGCCGGCAAGCCTACCTGATTAACGTAGGGTGGACATACAAGGGGAGATCAAACGGGAAAATAACATGCATCATTTCAAAAGTACTGCAGAGTTATATTACATCATTTGTTGTTGCGGTTCTAACTAAAGATAAAAATTGTCTTGGTCATGAACCTGCAGCGGCGATAAGAAACGGGGTGCCTAGTCCCGACGCTGGCCTTGTACCCTTTGAACTCCGTCGATGCGGCTGATGATGGGCTCGATGCGCTCCTCGAGCAGTGCGGGGTCCATGTCGTCCGGCAAGCTATCCAGCGAAGCTTCGAAGTCGAGGTCAGGGTTCTAGTATGCCATCTTGGTGAGGACCTTGGTCATGGCACCCCGGCAAAGCCTTTGGGCCTCTTAGGCCAGAGAGGCCGCCCAGTTGGAGCGAAGCCGCTCCAGGGCCCCGTGAACACCCTCGAAGAACAGATTCAGCCTGACATTAGGACTCACGTTCGGCTCTGGGATGTACCTCATGTTGGACATCCCCATGGTAGCTAGCTGCATGGTGAGCCTGCCGGTGACCTCGGAGAGGCGGCTGACCCAGAGCTTCTCGCCCGCCACAAATTCTGCGTGGCTGGCGGTGTCGTTCTTCCGCAGCTGCCTCTGCTTCTCCAGATTCTTGGTTAGGGTCTCCTCCCGAGCCCTGACCTCCGAGAGCGTCCCTTCAAGACCCTCCAGCTTCAGCTTCAGGTCCTTGATGGACTCATTGGCCATGGAGAGTAGCTCAGCTTTCTCGAGGACTGCAGCCTGCGCGTCAGCCAAAGCGCCCTTGGCCACGTCCCTCTCCCCCGTCAGCTCCTGGACCTGCCTCTTCATCCCGTCATGCCCTGCCTCCAGCTCGTTCACCTTGCCGGCATGGGCCTAGGCCTGAGCATTGAGGGCCTCCTCGTGCCTCTGCTCCAGTTCCCGGGTCCGCTGCCCGATGAGCTCCTGGACCTCCTCGTTCTTGCCGCGGAGTGTCGCGGCAAGCTTCTCCTCACGAGCGGCAAGGTCCTCCTCCTAGGAGTTCAGCTCATCCTGGTGCTGGTGCCGAGCGGCCTCCTTCTTGGCTGCCTGTCGACTCGCCGTCTCCTGGGCCTTCTCGATGTCGGCCTGCTTCATGACAAGCTCTAGCTTGTGCTCGGCTAGCTGTTCCTGGGCGGCCTTGAATTCCTCACAGGCCTGGCGGAACCAAGCCTGCGCCTCGGCGATGCGTCCTTCGAGGTCCACCACCGCCTTGTCCACCGCTGCCATCTTGGACTTGGCCTTGTCCATGCGGGCATGTTGAAGCGCCTGAAGCTTGTGGAAGCTGGCGCTCATGCTCTGGAGGAGCCGTTCTTCCTGGGAACGGCCACCACCGACACTCGGTCCATCGACGACCTCGAGCCCGGCGGCACCGAGCACCTCGTCGTCGAACACCTCCCCCTCAGCGGGCGTCCTGGTGCTCGCTGTCCATGGGAGGTGGACGAACATGTCGTCGCCCACCTTCAGATATTTGCCTGAGCCAGAAGCGGCGGAGGAGGAAGGCTGGTCATCGACCACCTCCTCCTCGGCAGCGGCCTTGCTGGGCTCCCCGGTAGGCCCCTTGCCGGCCTCCTCGGCAGCGGCCTCGCCGGGCTCCCCAGCAGGCCCCTCAGCGGCGTCCTCAACAACATCCTTGGCGGCCTCCTCAGCGGCGATCTCGCCGGCCTCGGCCGCAGCCTCTCTGGCGACATCTCCGATGACGGTGTCCATGTCCTCCCGGTCCGCCGAGGAAGGATCTGGGTACAGAGAAGGAGGACGAGGCGAAGCCAAGATCAAAATTTGGAAGAAGAAAAACGAGCGGGAACCGGAGGCAAACAACTCAGCTTTGCCAAGCTAGGACGAAGTGGCCCCCTCCCCACCGACATTCGGTGCCGGGACGGAGCCACCGGCGCCCGGGGCCTCCTCCTCCTTCTCCTTCGTGCGCATGGGCTCGGTGCTTGGCGCCCTTGCTGGGGACCCCCTCGGGGTGGCAAGGTCGATGGGGGCGGCGTGCTGAGGGTGGCCCTCAGTGGCTCCTCCTGCTGCCATTCTCCTCCTGCAACCACGGCAAGGCCAGCACCAAGAAATCGTGCCCCATTACACATCAGTGGGGAGCGAGTGATGAACCCACGCAGGGGGCTGCGCCGGGGGCTGCTCTCCACCACCACCAGCGGCGTACTTGAGGTGCCCGCTAGGGGCTGGCCGCCTGTCAGGACCCCAATTACAAGTCACATCGATCTAGCCGGTAACACCTCATATCAGTTTGCGGCCTCACGCACGGTATTCCATGGGTGTCGCCTTACCATGGCCCGGGACCGTTTGCGCCTTTTGGCTCACGTATATGATAGTGTCGCTAGCATCCATATGACAGAGAACCCGGGCTGACATGACTAGTCGTGAACGCAAAGTGGCACTAACCTACGGGGACATGCATACATGAATCAACATCGAGCATGTCGGTCAGCAGCGTGCGAATCCGGGCTGTAGCACTGGGCTAACAGGACTCCGGTGAACCGAGCTGTAGCAGGCTAGGTAGGGCTCCGGATGTCACCGCATGACATTTCCCCGAAGGGACAGACACAGGAACGAAGTGAATCACATGCCGGCCAGTCAAGTGTTCCGGAGCAGTAGTACTGGGCTAGCAGGACTCTGGTAAACCGGGCTGTAGCAGACTACCAAGGCTCAGTGGAAGCACCAGACTACATTTCCCCATAAGAGAAGGCTACCAAGGATAAACAACTAGGTTGTCAGATCCCACACATACCAAGCATTTCAATCATACACACAATATGCTCAATATGTGCAATACAACATGGCATCACAACAAGACTCTACGACTCAGAGTATTTATTCATTAGGCTCCGAAGAGCCAGGTATTACAAACATGGGTCTCATGACCCAACATATAGAGCATACAAGCAACAAGCACATGCGGAAGCTTAACTTGTCTGAGTACAGACAACTACAAATGAAGAAGGCTGAGAAGCCTGACTATCTACAAGACCCTCCCAAGGGTACAAGGTCATAGCTGAGGTAACGAGCTAAACGTCGAAGTCCACGCGGAACTACTAGCGAGACTGAAGTCTCTCTGCAAAAACATAAATTAAGCAAACATAAGTACAAATGTACCCAGCAAGACTTACATCAGAACTAACTACATATGCATCGGTATCAACAAAGGGGTAGTGGAGTTTAACTGCAGCAAGCCAGGTTTGACTCAGTGGCTAACCTAAACTACAACTGCAAGCAACTCTTTTGAGGTGGCACCCACGAGTCCACATATTCACCATATCAACACACCACTATGGATCCGCTCCCGTCTCCCTACGAGAACGCCATCCATAGCACTCACGCTTATCTTGCGCATTTTAGAGTATCCACTTTCACTTTTCTATGAACGATGCAAGGGGTCCAAGTTTCCATATCCGAGGAATCCGGCTATTCGAATAGATAACGGTAACCCTGCAGGGGTGTACTTCACACACGCTCTCGCCACTTACCACCATTAACACGTCGTGTATCTCGACAACCTTCAAGCGGAAGCCTGGTGAGGGAGTCGGCCATGACCTGACTAACCAACAAGTCTCTAGTCCAGGTTTATCGCCTATTCAGGTTCCATCCGCAAGGAGATCTGGCCGGGGTGTCGCTCATGGCCCCAAACGATGTGTACAGGGTTCCCAAGCCCACCATCCGGGTGCCACTTGGTACATCGGGCCACTGTGCCTAGTCTGTCCCAAGCCCACCTGTACCGGGTGCCACTTGGTAGACTACTAACACTACCTACAAACACCATAAACTAGTTGCAACACCTGGATAGAGATCGAGTTGATTAATATAAGTCGAGAGAGGTCGAGTTACCGGAACCCAATGTGTGGTAGTAACTGTTCATGGATCACAAACACAGAACTCAATTCATGAGGACGGCTGCAATTAGACAACCCACCATGTACTCCTACATGGCCTCTCACTGCTACCTTTACCAAATCGTGTTCACACACTTAGCTCTCAACAGTAGGACATGTTCACAACTTTCCAATTCACCCCCGATGAATCAGACCTAACACAACTCTAAGCAATAGCAGGCATGACAAACAAGCATGAATGACTAGGCATATCAGGGCTCAAACAAATCCTACTCATACTAGTGGGTTTCATCTATTTACTGTGGCAATGACAGGTCATGCAGAGGAAAGGGGTTCAACTACAGCATCATGTAATAGTTGAATCGCTGTTGTCCTAATGCAGTAAAAAAGAGCACGAGCGAGAGAGTGGGATTGTATCGGAATGAACAAGTGGGTTTTTCTTGCCTGGCACTTCTGAAGATAATATAGTTCTTCATCGGTGTCATCGATCAATCATCGGAACCACGTCTATCGGAGGGAACAATCACCGGCAAACACAGAAAGAATATAATCAATGCAATGCATAATATGATGCATGATCATGGTATGTCAGTATGCTGTGATTTGTACTAATGCATCTAGCAACAATTTAAATGAAGTCTATATGAACCAAGGGTTCATATGCAAACTCCATAAGGGGTATTTAAAATGCCATTATCATGTTTTCACTTAGACAGGGGTTTACCCCGCGGTTAACTAGGGAGGTGGGGCCGGTCCGTTAGTGGCATAGGGCGAGATTAACGCTCTAATTAGCCTCAAGCTAATGACGCCATGTCACCTCACGGGAGTTGAACGCCGGCGAGCACATCCGACGACGGATGCTCCTCGGGATCAATCTACGGGCAACCATTTGCCTCGCCGTTTGCTTCTACGGGTTCCTCGGGTTCGCGCGCATCCAAAGGAGCAAGCGAGAGGAGATGGGGTGAGCTGTGGTGTCGACGGTGGCGAGCGAGGCGGCAGCCAGAGTTTGGCATTCGACCTTGGCGGCGGCTCGGTGTGGAGGTCGAGGATGAAGCGGCAGAGCTCTTGGTAAGCTCAAGAGATCGAGGGAGCGGCAGTGGCTGCGGTGGTGCTCGGCGGCGCACCGCGGTGCGCTCAGGCGCGAGGTGGAGAGGAGCCAGAGGAGAGAAGAGGCGCTGGGAGAGCCAGAGAGGGTCGAGGGGGTGGCGTGGCTTCACCAGGGAGGGCCAGGGCAAAGCGGCAAGCAAGAGGTGGCCGTGCGCGTGCCGGCGGGCGTTGGCCATGCGTGCTCCAGTCCTTCTAGCGTGAGCTGGAAGAAGACAAGGGAGAGATATGGGCTGGGCCAACAGTGTTGGGCCAACACAGTGCAGGCCAGGTAAGTGGCTCAGGTACTCTCCTTTGTGCCTTTTATTTCTATTTTCTATTTTCTGACATTTGTTTCTGATTTAGTAAAATACTAAATCAATTTTAAACTTCATGAAAATAATTGTGTCAACCAAGTGGACTTATACAAAGCCACACAACAATTTTCAGAATTATTGAACATATATTTATATATATAATAAATATAAATCGAATTCAAATAGTTATTGAATTAATTCCAAATGCCCAAAATAAATATTTCCGAGACTCCAAAAATATTGGTTTGAGTTTTACCTCTTCCCAATATTTTTATAGCTCGACAGGAACATTTTCTTGGGTTTATTTGAAACAATTTTTAATGTTGATCATTTTTGTAAAAGACTTCTGAGGCTTTCCACTTTCCCCAATTCAACTTTCAATAAAATGTAAACATGATGCAACAAGACCAAGCAAGGACAATAGGGGTTGAGCTAGGGCTGTGACAACTCACCCTCACTAAACAAGAATCTCGTCCCGAGATTCAAGCATAGGGTAAAAGGAAGAGGGGACTCGAACTATTACAATCTTCATGATCCAAACGTTGATTCCTTGCTTCTTGTGGATCTTGATATCCTTGCTCTCTTGATCTTCACTCAACTCAATGACGACGAAAGGATAATCCACAAGAAACGATCTCCTCGGAGATCGAGCAATTCATGATGACCGTTGAAGGGGTTCGAGGAAATGGCATACTCAGTTCGGAAAGGAAACTATTGTTATAGAACTACTTGGCAAATGGGAGACACATCCCAATTGATATCGAGGATATAACCTAGTGACTGAGTGTGCCTTCAAGAACTTGAGCATTTCCATATTCATCAGGGTTTTACCAACATCCGTGCCGAGGATCCTGGCAACACCTCATACTACCATGATGAATAGTGATGGACAATGCAGGTGCAAAGACAACACTTTCTCAGATTTTACCTTAGCGAGGCCACGGAAACAAAATCTGGATGATCGACCGAGAGACATTTAGCACTCCGCTTCTAGTGTTCTCCTTGATGTGCTAGCGTAACCCATTTATTGATATGGTTTGGTATCTAGAACATCAAGTAAAAGTTCGGACTTCGGAAACACAAAAATCCATAGGGAACAACTACTGGAATAAACTCTACGAGATCCTTATGGGGAAGTGGCCAACTTCTTCAAACAAGATACTACAATAATAGGTCTTCCGGGTGGGTGTGTTGGCCACTCATCCACTTTACCGGTTACCGAGAGACCAATATTATAGCTCTTGGGAAAACGTCCCAACCATCGCATCTGCCTGAGATTCAGATTTGGTTGGTGTCTGGATATTCCAGACTCGTTGAGTCTAGAAAGAAAATGGAAGTCTGCAACACAAATCGACGAGATGACATTGCGAGATTCTCGGGAGATGAACTATGATAACAAGCTCCAAAACATGAGCTGGTTCTGCTACATACCTATGAACACGCTGTCCAAGACAAGCATGACCACGTAGTAGTCTTATAATAAAACACTACCGAGTTCAGGTTGGGAACCATCATCGAGGATATCATAGTCCTTACATAAGTCATGATTCTTAAGAAGGAACTTCTTCGCCTCGAGCAAATCAATCAGTGGCTTGGTGTGCTAGGGATACATACAGAATGAAGGTTGCAAGTCTCCAAACCACAGAATACTTCACACATATGCATGACTGACTTGGGATGATTCCACAGGAAGCAAAACAAACTTTCTCGAATTTACGGCGGCAACTTGCTTCAAATGCACATGAATTAGAGGAAGTCTCTTCTTTCATCCAACATATTCTTCATGAACGGGGCACGAAGATAATGTTTACAAAAGTTTCCAACACTGGCTTAATGTTCAACATGAATCATGGAGAAGATAAAATGCTGTTGATGGGCTCAACAACAAATCATAAAGATTTCCATGAAGATGGATTTCCACAACTATGTGAACAAAGCAATAGCATTGATCAGAACAAAAGATATAATGGTGTATGCTCGAGGATCAACCGCGAGTAAGACAACACCACGAACACCGTTGGTTCTGATTTGATTTGACGATAGCCCACAGTCAAATCAAAGATTGGTTAAGATAATAGCACCGACAACTAATCACGAGGATCAATCAACGAAGATATCATCTTTCTTCAATATACCACACACACACACACAAAAAGATATCCCCTAACATGAACTAAGTCAGACAAGCTTTTATCTTCCAACTCTCCAAGTTGTTGTTTGGCTTAACCAACTAGCTCAGGGGTATCCAACACAGATTCTTGGAGAAGGGGTGGTTTACAAGAAACCAACTTGGTCACGAACTCAACATAGCGGTTAGGTGACAACCTGGTAACACTTCCGAGAAGATATCTGGAAAATCACGAACCACCGATGTGTTACTAAGCTCGAGAACAATCTTGCTTTTCAAGGCAAGATGGTATGATCAAAAGAGCGAGGGATTGACACAATCATAACTCATTGATCGAAGGGTGCACCTGAAATAAGGACTAGGTAGCATGATCAATCTTAGGATGAGGATTTAATAACCAACACGCTAAGAATGAGAGTATTGTCCATTTACTACCAAGCAACAAGTTACTCAGAGTATTGATTTCACACATCACAATTCACTTGTCAGCACTCCGGTTACAACAACACAGAACCGAGGAATGAATAATGATGGCGAGAAGTATCACTGCATCAAGAATTTATAAGAGGTGGTGTAATTCTCAAGACATTCTTGACATAAAGATGGTAACACTCCAAGATAGAACAGAGCAAAAGCTGGATTGGCATTCTGATCCATGGCATACAACTACTTTGAACCAATCCTCGAAGTGGACAAGGTACTGGAGTTTGTTTCTCCTAGTCATTTCGGAATAGAATGGCTTGACGGACCACAAGAATAATAGGGATCGATGAACACGAATGCACAACTATTCCTGACTATCAATTGATAGACTAGGGTCAGAATACAACTGAGGAGGGTCAACTCAAGGAACATATAACATTTTGAGTTCTGGATGCATAGATTAGTATGTTGAACTAAGTTCAACATGTTTCTTCCGGATAACCCATGCGGAAAGATAGAACTGACAGAGTCACAACGTAGAACGGAGAACTCATCAAGAGCACTCTGGTTGTGATCTTTTGGTACAAAAGAACTTCTGCCATAAGCTGTTCATGGTATTTAGAAGAAGGAAATACCACGGACCTCGAGGACTATCACAAGGTTACTAATATCTTAAGGGAACTAGCAAATACTAACAACATGAAGTAGGGTGAATTTCGGGTTCAAAACCCAAGAGTAGAATACCTACTAACTAATAACATCATGGGATGATTTCGAGAATGATGGCCAGAATAATCACACTGGGATACGAAAGCGTTGCTAAATTCTCGAGGACACCTAGGGTCATAATACTAACTTCAACATACACATCAAGGGAACAGAGTACCTCGACACACCGATTAGTGTGCTTAATCTGGCCCAAAAATACAACAGAAACATGGAGGAAGATTTGCAAGTGCATCAGACTATTTAGAAACCTGGGATGACTCGGGCAGCATAACGGCTGTAAATGCTCAAAATGATTTGAGACATCCTGCAAAAATGGTGGCATAACCACTCAACATCACAATATCAAGGTTCTGAGGCCAGCTATGAACACATGGAAGTAGTAGGAACTGAACTGAGGCTTAAATCTATCAATCCTATAAGTCTCTATCATAGTAACTCGTCATCCTGATAGATAGTGAGAAGGCCTAGTTCTTAATCCCCGTAGAAAGGAAGAGGATGACTCAGATCAGAAGGCCATAGGGTAAAGGAGTAAAAAGAGCCTTATGTTCCCTTCCACAATCAATTCCCTTATATAACTAAAGCATTTCTAGACTCGACTTCGACCAGTATGGCTTGGTAGTCCTACAAGCAGTCAGGCTCTGATACCAAAGCTGTCAGGACCCCGATTCCAAGTCACATCGATCTAGCCGGTAACACCTCATATCACTTTGCGGCCTCACGCACCGTATTCCACGGGTGTCGCCTTACCATGGTCCGGGACCGTTTGCGCCTTTTGGCTCACGTATATGATAGTGTCGCTAGCATCCATATGACAGAGAACCCAGGCCGACATGACTATTCGTGAACCCAAAGTGGCACTAACTTACGGGGACAGGCATACATGAATCAACATCGAGCATGTCGGTCAACAGCGTGCGAATCCGGGCTGTAGCACTGGGCTAACAGGACTCCGGTGAACCGGGCTGTAGCAGGCTAGGCAGGACTCCGGATGTCACCGCGTGACATTTCCCCAAAGGGACAGACACAGGAACGAAGTGAATCACATGCCGGCCAGACAAGTGTTCCAGAGCAGTAGTACTGGGCTAGCAGGACTCCGGTAAACCGGGCTGTAGAAGACTACCAAGGCTCAGTGGAAGCACCAGACTACATTTCCCCATAAGAGAGGCTACCAAGGATAAACAACTAGGTTGCCGGATCCCTCACATACCAAGCATTTCAATCATACACACAATATGCTCGATATGTGCAATACAACATGGCTTCACAACAGGACTCTACGACTCAGAGTATTTATTCATTAGGCTCCAAAGAGCCAAGTATTACAAACATGGGTCTCATGACCCAATATACAGAGCATACAAGCAACAAGCACATGCGGAATCTTAACTTGTCTGAGTACATACAACTACAAATGAAGAAGGCTGAGAAGCCCGACTATCTACAAGACCCTCCCAAGGGTACAAGATCGTAGCCGAGGTAACGAGATAAACATCGAAGTCCATGCGGAACTACTAGCGAGACTGAAGTCTCTCTGCAAAAACATAAATTAAGCAAACGTGAGTACAAATGTACCCAGCAAGACTTACATCAGAGCTAACTACATATGCATCGGTATCAACAAAGGGGTAGTGGAGTTTAACTGCAGCAAGCCAGCTTTGACTCAGTGGCTAAACTGAACTACGATTGCAAGCAACTCTTTTGAGGTGGCGCACACGAGTCCACATATTCACCATATCAATACACCACTATGGATCCGCTCCCGTCTCCCTACGAGAACGCCATCCATAGCACTCACGCTTTTCTTGCGCATTTTAGAGTATGCACTTTCACTTGTCTATGAACGATGCAAGGGGTCCAAGTTCCATATCCGAGGAATTCGGCTATTCGAATAGATAATGATAACCCTGCAGGGGTGTACTTCTTCACACATGCTCTCGCCACTTACCACCATGTACACATCGTGTATCTCGGCAACCTTCAAGCGGAAGCCTGGTGAGGGAGTCGGCCATGACCTGACTAACCAACAAGTCCATAGTCCAGGTTTATCGCCTATTCGGGTTCCATCCGCAAGGAGATCCGGCCGGGGTGTCGCTCACGGCCACAAACGATGTGTACTGGGTTCCCAAGCCCACCATCCGGGTGCCACTTGGTACACCGGGCCACTGTGCCTAGTCTGTCCCAAGCCCACCTGTACCGGGTGCCACTTGGTAGACTACTAACACTACCTACAAACACCAGAAACTAGTTGCAACTCCTGGACAGAGATCGAGTTGATTAATAAGTCGAGAGGGGTCGAGTTACCGGAACCCAATGTGTGGTAGTAACTGTTCATGGATCACAAACACAGAACTCAGTTCCTGAGGACGGATTCAATGAGACAACCCACCATGTACTCCTACATGGCCTCTCACCGCTATCTTTACCAAATCGTGTTCACACACTTAGCTCTCAACAGTAGGACATGTTCGCAACTTTCCAATTCACCCCCGATGAATCAGACCTAACACAACTCTAAGCAATAGCAGGCATGACAAACAAGCATGAATGAGTAGGCACATCAGGGCTCAAACAAATCCTACTCATACTAGTGGGTTTCATCTATTTACTGTGGCAATGACAGGTCATGCAGAGGAAAGTGGTTCAACTACCGCAGCATGTAACATTTGAATCGCTGTTGTCCTAATGCAGTAAAAAAGAGCAGGAGCGAGAGAGTGGGATTGTATCAGAATGAACAAGGGGGTTTTACTTGCCTGGCACTTCTGAAGATAATATAGTTCTTCATCGGTGTCATCGATCAATTATCGGAACCACGTCTATCGGTGGGAACAATCACCGGCAAACACAGAAAGAATATAATCAATGCAATGCACAATATGATGCATGATCATGACATGTCAATATGCTGTGATTTATAGTAATGCATCTAGCAACAATTTAAATGAAGTCCATATGAACCAAGGGTTCATATGCAAACTCCATAAGGGGTACTTAAAATGCCATTATCATGTTTTCACTTATACAGGGGTTTACCCCACGGTTAACTAGGGGGCTGGGGCCAGTCTGTCAATGGCACAGGGCGAGATTAACGCGCTAATTAGCCTGAAGCTAATGACGCCATGTCACCTCACCGGAGTTGAACGCCGGCGAGCACATCCAACGACGGATGCTCCTCGGGATCGAGCTACGGGCAACCATTTGCCTCGCCATTTGCTTCTACGGGTTCCTCGGGTTCGCGTGCATCCAAAGGAGCTAGCGAGAGGAGCTGGGGTGTGCTGTGGCATCAATGGTGGTGAGGGAGGCGGCGGTCGGATTTCGGCGTTCGACCTTGGCGGCGGCTCGGTGTGGAGGTCGAGTATGAAGCGGCGGAGCTCTTGGTAAGCTCGACAGGTCGAGGGAGCGGCAGTGGTTGCGGTGGTGCTCGGCGGCGCACTGCGGTGCGCTCGGGCGCGAGGTGGAGAGGAGCCAGAGGAGAGAAGAGGCGCTGGGAGTGCCAGAGAGGGTCAAGGGGGTAGCGTGGCTTCACTGGGGAGGGCCAGGGCAAAGCGGCAAGCAACAGGTGGCCGTGCGCGTGCCGGCGGGCGTCGGCCACGCGCGCTCTAGTCCATCTGGCGTGAGCTGGAAGAAGACAAGGGACAGAGATGGGCTGGGCCAATAGTGTTGGGCCAACATAGTGCAGGCCAGGTAAGTGGCTCAGGTACTCTCCTTTCTGCCTTTTATTTCTATTTTCTATTTTCTGACATTTGTTTCCGATTTAGTAAAATACTAAATCAATTTTAAACTTCATGAAAATAATTGTGTCAACTAAGTGGACTTATACAAAGCCACACAACAATTTTCAGAATTATTGAACATATATTTATATATATAATAAATATAAATCCAACTCAAATAGTTATTGAATTAATTCCAAATGCCCAAAATAAATATTTCCGAGACTCCAAAAATATTGGTTTGAGTTTTACCTCTTGCCAATATTTTTATAGCTTGACAGGAACATTTTCTTGGGTTTATTTGAAACAATTTTTAATGTTGATCTTTTTTGTAAAAGACTTCTGAGGCTTTCTGAAAGTGCGTTATATCGACTAGAGGGGGGGGGGGTGAATAGGCGATTTTTATGAAAGTCTTCAAAACGTGGAAGTTATGAAGACAAACAGCAGAGATATGCCTATTACTATGCAGCGGAAGTTAGATTACACTAGACAGGCCATGGTCAAGTATTCAATAGAGTGAAAGCACAATGACAAGTAGCTGCAGTGTAATAAGGATCAGGTAGGAAGAAGTTATGAAGCCAAACAATCATACAGTTACGTTGTGAAGACAAAGGATATAGCAGGCATGTAATGGCTTCACAATGAGTAACAGTAAGTAAAAGGAAGTGAAGATGAAACCAGTGACTCGTTGAAGACAATGATGTGTTGGACCAGTTCCAGTTGTTGTGACAACTGTACGTCTGGTTGGAGCGGCTAGGTATTTAAACCTTAGGACACACAGTCCCGGACACCCAGTCCTGAACACGCAGCTCAGGACACCAAGTCCTCACCGTATTCTCCTTGAGCTAAGGTCACATAGTCCTCGCCCAATCACTCAGGTAAGTCTTCAAGGTAGACTCCCAAACCTTCATAGACTTCGTTCACTGGCAATCCACAATGTCTCTTGGATGCTCAGAACGCGACGCCTAACCGTCTGGGGATTCACAGTCCTCAAGTGTAATAAGTCTTCAGATCACACAGACAAGAAGACTTAAGTGATGCCCAATTTACTATGGCTCTGGGTGGTTAGGGCTTTCTCCTCACTAGGAAGTTTCTCTCAAAGGCTTCGAGGTGGGTTGCTCTCAAACGACAAAAGCCGTGCACTGAAATCTGAGCAGCCAACCGTTTATGGTTGTAGGGGGTGGGCCATTTATAGCCACTTGGCAACCCGACCTGATTTATCCGAAATGACCCTGGGTCGCTAAGGAACTGACACGTTTTCCAACGGTCAGATTTCAAACTCACGCGACAACTTTACTTGGGCTACAAGCAAAGCTAACTTGTCCGGCTCTGGACAAGATTCGCTCTCATTGTCTTCACTCGAAGACATAGGTTTTTGGTTTAGGCATCACTTCAGTCATTCTGACTGGTTCTCCTAGACCCCACTTAACAGTATGGTGGTTCCTACGACTCAACACAAGAGAAAAAGAATTACGAAAGATCTAAGTCTTTGAGCTCCAATGGCTTCATATCGTGTCTTCTCTTGTCATAGACTTCAATGTGAATATCTTCATATACCGCCTTTGACTTCAATGTCTTCATATAATTTTAGGGGTCATCTCTGGTAGTAAAACCGAATCAATGAGGGACTTCTACCTGTGTTATCCTGCAATTCTCACAAACACATTAGTCCCTCAACTAGGTTTGTCGTCAATACTCCAAAACCAACTAGGGGTGGCACTAGATGCACTTACAATCTCCCCCTTTTTGGTGATTGATGACAAACTAGTTGAAGTTTTCAATGAGGAATATAGTCTGTGAAATTGTAAAGGATAAGGAATTGTCTTCATAAGTTGCAAGGGCTCCCCCTGAAGATGTGCATATAAGTTAATTTGCTTTTGGAATGCAAATGCACATGGCAGGTTGTACTTGTGGAGATCCACTTCATCTTATGATGACAATCCACTATGCATGTGAAAGTATATGAAGATAATGACATGCATAATGGAAAATGGACGTCTGCAGAATGAGATAAGTGCGGAATTTATCGTCGCACATGCGAAATTTATCTTCGCAAAATAGGGTGGCAAACAAGTAGCAGACGACCATCTGGTTTAAGTGTTACAACTCATAAGAACCAAATGTAGCAAAAACGAGAGTTGTAAGCACGAAGCAAAATATAAGGCCTTGAAGACTATCAATCTCATATGCTTCTCCCCCTTTTGTCAGTAATGACCAAAAAGGTTTGAAGACATAGAGTCGCTACTCGTTCCTATGAGGAGTAGGTGAAGCAGCAGGGTTGTTGATGTCGTTTGGCGGTGCAGAGGAGCTTGGAGGTGCTGAAGCAGGTGGCGGTGAGGTAGCATCGTCTTCTTCATCAATGATTCTGCAGTGACTGTGGCAGCAAAGGAATAAAACTAAGAGTCTTCAAGGGATGGAGTCCCCAGCAGCACAGCTCTTCGAGGAGGTGTGGAGTCAAACTTGAATCTCTCAGTGAAGCCATCCTCTTGAAGATCAGCTTCAGAAAGCATCATCGTTAGCCCTTTCCATGTGCGGCGACAGGTTTAATGAGCAACGAAAGCGTTCTTGGTGGCAAGATTTCGGATGCGATTTACATCCACCAAGAGGCTTTTCATCTTTCTCTTCAACCAGTCATGATGCCTATCTTGTTTCTGATGTAGGGCCACAAGAAGCTCTCGGTCGTTGAGAACACGAGTGCGCTTCTTGGGTCTTGAAGCAGTGGCACTGTCAGTGGCTTCAGTTGAAGCAGGGTGTGGTGCACGTGTAGTGCCAGCCAAAGGATACACCCTGGAGATGGCTTCAACACCTTCAACATTCTGAGTGAAGCTCTGGTGTTCTGCATTCTGAAGACTCATAGGTTGCTTGGCAGGCTCAGGATATATAGCTTCAGCAGAGGTATCCACATCTGGCAAGAAGATCCGATGGTTGCGGGCTGAGGGCCGATATGAGATTGCAGAGTGAAGCTTGATCAGTCTCATTACCCAAGGAGCACAGAACTTCAAACCAAGTAAATCTGAGCCTGATGCAGCAAGTTGGCGTATGAAGAAGTCTTGTGCGTTGAAGCATTTGCCATGAAGGATACAAAATATCAGAGTGTTCATTGCACCCTCGATCTTGGCATTTGGAGAGTGCCCTTTGATAGGCCAGAGAGTCCGCCGGATAATGTGATAGATGGTTCTTGGCAGGTACTCAAGGTCTTCACCGAAGGACTCTGTTGGATAAGGAGCATCGTGGGGCAATGGCTTCATCATGGAGAGCATCTGACTCATATTCGGTTCAGGCCTCTGGAATATGCTCTCAAGAGCTTCAGTGTGTAGTGGACAGCCTTCCTCGAAGAATTCGCCAGGAGTGGGCAGGCCGGTGAGCTCAATGATATCAAATGCATTGGCTTCATGATGGACATTGCCGGTCATCCACTCCAGGACCCAAGTCTTCGGATCTCTGTTGTATCCTTTGATGTGGAGGGTGGCATAGAATTGCAGTAGAAGCTCTTCATTCCAGTGCTCTTCATCAGTTACAAACTGCAGCAGACCCACTTGCTTGAGAGCAATCCAACGCTTCCTCTAAACAGGGCAGACCAGCAATGGCTTCAACATCAAGGCGCTTGTGCGGGAGGATGCGACCTTGGTTGTATAGGATGCATGAATAGTAGCTGCGCTGAGGATAGCTCCAGAACCTATCTGATGAAATCCTTTCCCTTGAATATGGGTTCTTGGAGCTGTTGAAGAATGTATTATCTGCCTTGAAGGTATTGATGTTAAAGGAGCCAGGTGCTGATGCAGGACCTGGGAACCTTGGCAGCCTTGGGACTGGCTTCTGGACATGAGGCCTGTGCTCAACATGGTAATCAAATTGAGGACCTGCAGCAGACTCAGGAACAGAAGTGTCTGGATCAGTAGCTTCGCTGTCTTCTGAAGCTTTTGGTGGGGAGGGCTCCACATTGGCTTCAGTGTTGGTTGTGGCAGCCTCAATATTTTCAGCCTCTGCTTGACTAGCTGGAGGGTCGGTCACAAGCACGTTCTCCTGGAGAACTGCTTCTTGGTGGAGCATAGGAGTGGGCTCTTGTGGTGCTTCTTCTGCAGCTGATGCAGCCGGAATGTCTTCAGCATAGACTTGAGGCCTTGGACCTTTGCGAAGCCTGCGGAATGCAGACGACGCCTGTGGGGTTGGAGTGGGCTGGGCCTCATTGTCTTCTTCCTCTTGAGGGCGATCCACCCATGAAGCATCCTGTGCAATTGGCGTCAGTGGACAACCAATGCTGAGGAGTTCGCTGTGTTCTAATTGAGGAAGGGCTGCATCATCGTCTACATTGTCACGATGACCAATGTCTTCAGCAGCGATGGGATCAGCTGCTGGAATGTCTTCAGGAACAGGAGCCTCTGTGGAAGCAGGCTCATGCACCGCCAGTTGACGTTCTGCGTCAGGGTGAACCATAGAAATAGGTTCAACTATCAAGGGCTCTGTGGGAGCAGCCCGAGATTTCTTGGTCTTTCTCTTTTTCTTGCTGGGGGTAGTAGGAGAGGCTTCAGAGCTTTTACTCTTCCTGGCTTCAGCCTCAGCAGTTCTTGTCTTCTTGAGCTCTGAAGCTGTTGACCGGCTCTTTGGCTTCGAGCCAGTCGTTGCAGTTGGGAAGACAAGCGGAACTGCTTCCTGCCTTGGTGCCTCTTGTTCAGCTGGAACAGTCTTCTTCTTTTTCTTTGCGGCCATCTTGGGGTCGATGCCAGGACGCCCAAGTGCCTTGCGCTTCTCAGCCTCATTATAGGCATGCACACATCTGTCTGCCAGAGTCTTCATTCGCTCCCGCGAACCTTGAGCTTCTGCATGCTTCTTCAGAAAGTTTTCCTTTAGTTCGTGCAACATGATCTTCAAGCTCTTCACTTCTTGCACTCTGAGCTTGGCCATATGCTTCTTGAACTGAGCCTTTTCATGATCAATTTTCTGCTTCAGTTCAACAATGCGCTGGGCAATTGCAAGTTCTGAAGCAATAGCGCCTTGGAAGGCGACACTGAGGCCAACGGGCAGCTGCAGATCTTCGAAGCTGATGTTTGGTGTGGCAAACCATTCGTCGATGAAGTTGTGGATGATGGCGACATCAAAGAGAGGCAAATTGTTGAAGATTTCAGCTTCTTCTTTGCTCTTGATGAGCTGCTCGAGAGCATCATCTCCAAGATCTTCATCACTTGACAGATCAATGGCTTCGCTGCGCAGAATGGCAGCAGCTGTGAGCTCTTTGCCGGTGTGTGGCTGAGCATCTTGGCCTTCTGGGGCTTGGAGACGCGGGATACGTCTTCAGACTGCACACTGTCTTCAGGAGGTGCAGTTGCCAATGGCTTCTCCCTTGAGATTTTTGGTGAAGGGACCGGCTTTGAAGCTTTTGGCTTCTTCGACTGCTTTGGCTTCGGTACAGCAGGAGCTTCATCAGACTGAGAGTCAGCTGGAGGGTCATTCACGGCAGTCCCTTGGACTAAGATGCGGGTGATGAGGCCCTCAAGGTTGGCATACGGACCGATGATATTGGGTTCTGCGTCGCGTGTGCCATCTGCCCTTGGTGCGGAGGGACCAGGGTTGAAGTCTAGCCCCAGCTTCTTCTTGTTCTGCTTCGCTGAGTTGTGGGCAAACTGGAAGTTGCGCTTGAACAGATTATCGTCACGACACCAGAGTAGTGACGACGGATGTGCTTCAGCAGGTTGTGGTCCTCGGACCATGCATGGGTAGAAGCCTTGAGCAATGGCTTCATCTCTGGTCCTGGGTATGAGGTTCTTGTAAAGGATGTCCCCCCACGGTCTTTTGATGGCACTTTTCTCAGCAAACTCCTGGGTGATGAAGCGGTATTGGAACCATTGTTCTGCCCAATAGCGTCGAATCCATTGGATTCGGGTCTTGCGCTGACCATAATTCTCTTCAGGATCTGTTTTGTACATTTCTACCAGTTCATCAGGCAGATCTTTGGATGTTCCTCCACGTCTCTGTCTGCCCCCCTTCCTTGCTGCTGTTTCTGAAGCCATAAACCTTAACTTGGAAGGCTTCAAGATGTTCAAAGGCTTCAAAGGCTTTCTTTTACTGGACCAACAGGAACTGGCTTCAGGAGAATTTATGTGATGCTGTAGGAATTCTGCAAATGAATGCAGACTATGAGAACCAAAGGATTCTCCCACGAACATGTACCTGTGACCGCATTAAGGTGCGAGGGAAGGGGAAGAGGTCATATGCATTCTCAGAAGATTTTGAAGATAACTCAGTTTAGAAGACATTGACCTCATCGTGCGAAGACATTCACTCATAGATAAGAAGTTGGTTCCAGATTTGTACGAATCCACAGATCAGTACAAGTGAGGAATCTAACTACTTTTTGAAGCACAAGTGAATATTCTAGGCATGTTATGAGATGCAGTTTGAGAGAGATCTAGTTTGTGTGAGTAGAAACTGCTTGTGGTAGAAACTGACAGATCAATAGGATCAACGTTGCTGTAAAAGGCAGTTTTATTTACCACACTGAGAACTGCTAGACGGAGCGAGATATGAGGCCGAGCAGTTCACTCGTCCATGCCCTAACTTGGCGACGACGGAGAGGATGATGTCCGCGGTCAGCGTGAAGACGGTGTCGGAGAGGTTGCAGCAGCGAAGCGCTTCGTCGCCGGCGTCGTCGAGAGCTAGCGTTGGCGCTAGGGTTCGTGCGAGGGTGGAAGAAGAGATAGTTACCGCTATGAGTGTGTATTTATAGGCACAAGGGCGGCACTGCGCTATTACTCAGGTGCCCCTGGCGATTCGTATTTGAGTAGCACGTGGCCATCGTGCGGTAATTTGGGGGCAGTTCCACATCCCACGCACGCCTGGATTGTTGGGCGGTCGTTCCTACTTCTCCGGATTTCTTGTGGATGAATGAGCATTGAAAACGGTTTTAAAGGTTGTCTCTGTGTCTTCTGCTGACAAGGACGCAGAGAAGACATTAGACAGTTTCAATAGAATGCATATGACTTGGAGAGATAGAATTTGAGATAGAAAGCATAGAGAGATTAGGGTCCGATCACATTCACTTAGTTCAAAAGATTCAACCAAGAAGACATAGCTATAAGTGAATGCTGTAGAGGACAGAACACTAGTATATATATATCTATATAATCAACGTAGTGAAGATAATCATGAAGACATGTTAAGATTGAAGCCAAACCAAATATGAAGACATTGCAAGGTAACGCCAAGAGTGAAACACTTCAAAATAGAACGTTTGGTGGTGGCGTTACCCACCGTATAGGAAGTATTAGACCCAGACACGACGCAAAATTATCGTGGCGCTCTAAAGTCAATTTCCACATTAATATATTCACACTTAGAATGTATGTCTTCATTGATTGAAGATATACGTTACTTCGTGTGGTGCACAACTAAGTCATCAATATGCATAAGTGTTAGGATGTGTGCCTGATCACATGACATTTGAGGATTCCAAGATATTTAGCTCACACCGTAACTTGCAAAACCTCTTCTCATCCAAGGGATTGGTGAAGATATCTGCCAATTGCTCTTCAGTGTTGACGTGTATGATATCAATGCCTTCCTTCACAACATGATCTCTAAGAAAGTGATGACGAATTTCAATGTGCTTTGTCTTCGAGTGCTGAACTGGGTTGTTGGCAATCTTGATGGCGCTTTCGTTGTCGCAGTAAAGTGGCACTTGCTTCAGATGAATGCCATAGTCCTTGAGTGTTTGCTTCATCCACAGAAGCTGAGCGCAGCAAGATCCAGCAGCAATGTATCCAGATTCAGCAGTGGAGAGAGATACACAGTTCTGCTTCTTTGAAGACCAACATGCAAGTGATCGTCCCAGAAAGTGACATGTGCCTGATGTAGACTTGCGATCAACTTTGTCACCAGCATAATCAGCATCCGAAAATCCAACCAAATCAAAATCTGAGCCCTTTGGATACCATAACCCTAGAGTTGGGGTGGGAGCCAAATATCGAAGAATTCGCTTCACAGCTAAGTGATGCGACTCCTTTGGTGCTGCTTGAAATCGAGCACACATGCAAACACTAAGCATAATATCTGGCCTAGATGCACATAAATAAAGTAGAGAACCAATCATGGAGTGGTATACCTTTTGATCAAACTCTTTACCATTGTCGTCAGGACCCAGATGATGTTTGGCTGGCATTGGTGTTGTGAAGCGTTTGCAGTCTTGCATACCGAACTTCTTCAGGCAATCTTTGAGATACTTCTCTTGAGATATGAAGATGCCATTGCGTTGTTGTCGTATTTGAAGACCAAGGAAGAACTTCAGCTCCCCCATCATGGACATCTGATATTGCTCTTGCATCATATATCCAAACTCTTCACTGTACTTCTGATTGGTGCAGCCGAAGATAATGTCATCCACATATATTTGGCACACAAACAGTTCACCATCATATGTCTTCATAAAAAGAGTGGGATCTAGGGAACCAGGTATGAAGCCTTTGCTCTTGAGGAAGTATTTGAGTGTGTCATACCAGGCCCTAGGGGCTTGTTTGAGGCCATACAGTGCCTTGTTGAGCTTGTATACCATGTCAGGATGTTTTGGATTTTGAAAGCCAGGCGGTTGTGCAACATACACTTCTTCTTCAATCTTGCCATTGAGAAAGGCACTCTTCACATCCATTTGATATAGAAGTATGTTATGATGATTTGCATAGGCCAGCAGTATGCATATGGCTTCAAGCCTAGCCACAGGAGCAAATGTTTCATCGAAGTCAATGCCTTCCACTTGAGTATATCCTTGAGCAACGAGACGAGCTTTGTTTCTGACAACTTGACCATGCTCATCTTGCTTGTTGCGGTATATGCATTTGGTGCCTATTATGTTGTGCTTCCGTGGATCAGGACGCTTAACCAGTTCCCATACATTATTTAGCTAAAACTGTTGAAGCTCTTCTTGCATAGCTTGAATCCATTCAGGTTCCATGAAGGCTTCTTCAACTTTCTTGGGTTCTGATATTGAGACGAATGCGAAGTGCCCACAGAAATTTGCTAGCTGAGTTGCCCTTGAACGAGTGAGTGGACCAGGTGCATTGATGCTGTCAATTATTCTGTCAATCTGCATTTCATTGGCAACACGAGGATGTACAGGGCGAAGACTTTGCTCTTGCTGATCTGTGTTGTTGTTGGGAGGAATGTCTTTAGGCTGAGCATTGTCTTCATGTTGATCAGGTGCTGAGATGATTAGTTCTTCTTCAGGATGAGCTTCAGAAGGTATAATCTCTCCAGTTCCCATTAGCTTGATTGATTCACTAGCTGGAATTTCATCTAGCACATTTGGCAGTTGCTCTCTTTGTGAACCATTTGTCTCATCAAACCGCACATCCACTGTTTCAACCACTTTGTAATGGAAGAGATTGAAGACTCTGTAGGAGTGCGAGTCCTTTCCATATCCAAGCATAAAACCCTCGTGTGCTTTTGGTGCAAACTTTGAGGTGTGGTGTGGGTCCTTGATCCAACACCTTGCGCCAAATACTCTGAAGTAACTGACATTTGGCTTTTTGCCAGTAAGGAGCTCATAAGATGTCTTGTTCAGAAGCTTGTGAAGATAAACACGATTGATTGTATGGCATGCAGTGTTAATGGCTTTAGTCCAGAATTTTCTTGGAGTCTTGTATTCATCTAGCATCGTTCTGGCCATCTCAATGAGTGTTCTATTCTTGCGTTCGACGACGCCATTCTGCTGTGGCATGTACGGAGCTGAGAATTCATGTGTGGTGCCCAAGGTATCAAGATATGTATCAAGGCCAGTGTTCTTGAATTCAGTGCCATTGTCACTTCTGATGTGCTTTATCTTGGCGCCGTAATTGTTCACTGCTCGATTGGCGAAGCGTCTGAAGACATCCTGCACTTCAGTCTTGTAAAGGATTATGTGCACCCAAGTATATCTAGAGTAATCATCAACAATGACAAAGCCATAGAGGCAAGCAGTAGTGGTAAAAGTTGAGTAGTGAGTGGGACCAAAAAGATCCATGTGAAGCAGTTCGAAGGGTCGAGTAGTGGTCATGATTGTCTTCGAGGGATGTTTTGCCCTCGTCATCTTCCCTGCTTCACAGGCACCGCATAAGTGATCTTTCTTGAACTTGACGCCCTCGATGCCTATGACATGCTTCTTCTTCGCAAGGGTGTGGAGGTTCCTCATGCCAGCATGCCCAAGCCTCCGATGCCAAAGCCAGCATTCTGAAGCTTTCGCAAGAAGACATACTGCAAGTTGTGGCCCTGCTGAGAAATCTACCACGTACAGATCATCTTTTCGATACCCTTCAAACACTAGAGACTTGTCAGATTCCATTAGTACCAGGCAACAATATTTTCCAAACATTACGATCATGTTCAAATCGCAAAACATTGAGACAGACATTAAGTTGAAGCCAAGGGATTCAACAAGCATGACTTTATCCATGTGTTGATCCTTTGAGATTGCAACTCTACCTAGACCCAATACCTTACTTTTACCAGTGTCAGCAAATGTGATGTGGCTCTTGTCGGATGGACGTAAGGTTGAGTCCATAAGAAGGCTTCTTTTGCCAGTCATGTGATTTGTACACCCACTGTCAATAATCCATTCTGAATACTTTGAAGACGCTGGTGTCGTACCCTACAGTGCAGTTAGGGGGATAGGCTTCACGAAGAGAATTGTGAAGCAAAAACATTTGACGAACCAGTGGGTTATGAAAACTTAGATCCAGATTAGGACTAATAGGGAGAGTAGCATGCGATTCAGGAACGAAGTACATAATGATGCCATTCGGGCATTTTATCTTGCGCCCTACAAGTTTTTTAAGGTCCCCAGCAATAGCGTCAGAAGATTTTGGTTTTCTGCTGGAGACCTTTCCCTGCAAAAGAGAGTTAAGCCTTCTTAACCACCCACATCTTCAAGGGTGGCTTAGAAGCAATAAGTCTAAGTGCAGCATCTGAGAATTTAGGCTTTGAAGCCTTAGCAAACAGTCTTGCAGGTGGACAATAGTACTCATAAGAATAAGCAGAATAATTTTTGGTCATATGAACATGATGGTTTGATGAACCGCTCTCATATTCATATGCCTGAGTATGGTTTCCCTGCAAAACATTTGCGTTAGTGTGACCCAGGTGAGTCCTCTGTTTGTATGAAGCCTTTGGACCGTATGAAGCCTTTGGTCTGAGGTTTGTCTTCTTCAAGTGAGGTGTCATGAAGACATTCACAGGAAGATTTTCCAGACACTTTTTCGGAACCCAGATCTTCTTCATAGGCGGTCCATTCCTGCAGTTAGTACCAATGTACCTGGCAAACACTTCACCATTCTGATTCTTAAACAGTATATAGTTTGCATCAAAGGATTCATCAATGATAATGGGGTTACCATAAGTGAAGCCAGATAAATTGGATGGATCTGCTGAAGGTTCCTTTGCAGCAACCCACTTGGTTTTGGGGTACTGCTCAGGTTTCCAGTAAGAGCCATCTACATTTATTTTCCTTACGAACCCAACACCCTCTTTCCTAGGGTTTCGGTTCAGAATCTGCTTCTTGAGGACATCACATAATGTCTGATGTCCTTTAAGACTTTGTACATCCCTGTTTCAAGAAATGTCTTCAACCTAGCATTCTCATCAGCAATAGCAGAGGTATCCTCAGCAGAGGGGCTAGTTACCACATCAACAGTTGAAGATATTGCAACAGCAGTAGCAGTGGAACATTCAGCAACAGAAGTAGCATTATCACGCTCAATGCATTTAAGACATGGTGGTTCAAATCCTTCCTGAGCGGAACTGATCTGTTCGGCGCGAAGTGACTCGTTTCCTTTTGAAGATCTTCATGAGCCCCTCTCAATTTCTCAAGTTCTTGCTTCCTTTGAAGATAATCATAGGAAAGCTTTTCATGAGTTGTTGATAGAGTATCATGACGATCTTCAAGTTCCTGATACTTAACATGAAGATTTTTTATGTCTTCAATTAAGGATTCAGATCGAGTCATTTCAGCACCCAACAGATCATCGCTTCTGTCTAACAGTTTTTGAATATGTTCCATGGCTTTCTGTTGTTCAGTTGCAATTTTAGCAAGTGTTTTGTAACTGGGTTTTGAATCACAATCAGAGTCATCGTCACTAGATGTTTGATAGTGAGTAGTGCGTTTGTTTACCTTGGAACCGCGTGCCATGAAGCAGTAGGTAGGAGTGGAGTAGTCCTTGTCATTTGCATCGGTGTCGGTGATGAAGTCATTGTCTTCAGTGTTGAAGATGGACTTGGCGACGTATGCTGTAGCCAGACTTGCAATGCCAGAATCAGACTCCTCCTCAGACTCCGCCTCTGCCTCCTCAGAAGCGGACTCCTCCTCTGAATCCATTTCCTTGCCAACAAACGCACGTGCCTTGCCAGATGAGCTCTTCTTGTGTGATGAAGACTTTGAGGAAGACTTGGAAGAAGACTTTGTGTATTTCTTCTTCTTCTTGTCGTCAGAGTCATATTCCTTGCTCTTCTTATTCTTTCTGTTCTCATTGTCCCACTGTGGATACTCAGAGATGAAGTGTCCAGTTTTCTTGCACTTGTGGCATGTTTTCTTCTTGTAAAATTGAGCAGAAGCTTCATCATTCCTTGAGCTTGATCGTGAAGACTTTCTGAAGCCTTTCTTCTTGGTGAATTTTTGGAACTTCTTCACTAGCATTGCAAGTTCCCTTCCAATGTCTTCAGGATCATCAGAACTGCTGTCAGATTCTTCTTCAGATGAGGAAACAGCTTTTGCCTTCAAGGCACGAGTTCGCCCATAGTTTGGACCGTAGATATCTCTTTTCTCCGAAAGCTGAAACTCATGTGTATTGAGCCTCTCAAGTATGTCAGACGGATCGAGTGTCTTGAAATCAGGATGTTCTTGGATCATCAGGGCCAGGATGTCAAACGAACTATCAAGTGATCTCAGCAGCGTCTTGACGACTTCGTGTTTGGTAATCTCAGTGGCGCCGAGGGCTTGAAGCTCATTTGTGATGTCAGTGAGTTGGTCAAATGTGTGCTGGACATTCTCATTGTCATTTCGCTTGAAGCGGTTGAAGAGATTGCGAAGGACACTGATTCTTTGATCTCTCTGGGTTGAGATGCCTTCATTGACCTTGGAGAGCCAGTCCCAGACCAGCTTGGATGTCTTCAAAGCACTCACACGGCCATACCGTCCTTTGGTCAGATGACCACCGATGATGTTCTTGGCAGTAGAGTCCAGTTGAACGAATTTCTTGACATCAGCAACAGTGACACCTTCTCCAGCCTTGGGAACGCCGTTCTCGACGACATACCATAGGTCGACGTCAATGGCTTCAAGATGCATACACATCTTATTCTTCCAGTAGGGATATTCAGTTTCATCGAAGATGGGGCATGCAACGGAGACTTTAATTATCCCTGCAGTCGACATAGCTAAAACTCCAGGTGGTTAAACCGAATCACACAGAACAAGGGAGCACCTTGCTCTGATACCAATTGAAAGTGCGTTAT